>NC_072831.1:13062979-13366591 GCF_027744805.1 Dunckerocampus dactyliophorus
TGTTATTTTAGTGTACTATTGGGCATGATTTTTTGAATGACTTTTATTGAAACTAAAAGTTTAAAAAAATCTATAACGTACATTGCATATTGCAGAATTTGTCTTATTTTGCACAATATATTTGTGAAATGCATCCAGTGGCATCACAGTAGGGATGTGTTTGAGGGAACACTTGCTGCCAATATCGGTATTGGTTGATATCGGTATTCGAAATGAAGTGATGGACAATATTGTTATATCGGCAAGAAAGCCAGAATCGACCATCTCTAGTCTTCTATCTAAAAATAAATGTTTGCTATAATTTTTTCATAAATATTGTCACTTTCCACAAAAAACATGTATATCCCTTTAAAAAATAGTTTAAAATTCTTTTTTGTTTTTCCATTTAAAAATTAACTATTTCAGTTTGATTACGATACTCAAGTGTAACGGTTTGATATTTTTTTCAAGACAAAACATTATTATTTGTCTTTTTACCTTGTATTTTGTTGAAACTACCGAGATTTGTTTCAACTCAAAAGTACAGTTTTTAAATTTAATTAAATTACATTAAATGTAACCAGTGCAGCAATACTTGTGTCAAACAAAAACAGCACAATGTAAAAATAATAATAATAATAATTATAATGAATAATAATTGAATATGGCAGTAAAGATAATTACTCGAGCTGTCCAAAATAACGTCTTAATGGCGGTAACTAATTTATTTAATTAATTATGTTACATTTTTTTGGCTTGTTTCCCCCTCACCCCAAAAGTGTGGGTTTTATGCATGTCGTCGTGTTTCCAAGTAGTTCTTGTGCAGAACACAAATTAATGTTCCTTTTGATCGGGATTTACCGTGTTAGAAAAAGAGTAACCCAGGGGTAATATTCGGATATTTAAAAAACGTAATATGAGCATATTCCGTTTTTTCAAAAGGGTTATTGGTGTTTACATGCCCGTGCGCCACCGGGTTATTGCAAATATTGCGGTTATGATAGGTTATTTGACTGCATGTAAACATAGCCAGTGACTCAAATATGGGTTTGGGTGAGATCTCTTAGAACCTGCATGTTAATTCGTCTTCTTACATGACATGCTTCCAACTGTGTGGGAACTATAGCTAGGTATCGAGTTTTGAGCATCAATGGGAACCAGCTCTCCCGGGATCGCTGAAATTTTTTTATTTCGATTCCTTTCTATGGCGAGTCTGCCGACCGGAAAAAATAGCCGCCATTCTGGCTGGGCTCCAGGCACTATTTCCGGGCTGCTAGAGGCCCAGTTTCCCGCTGCACTTCCCCGTCTCCCCTGGAGCCGCTATGGGCGTGCGCCAGGTGGAACACCTCGCCAGTATGGTCTGGCTCCACACATTTTTGGGCTGCATGAAGCCCAGTTCCCCGCTAGACTTTCCCACCTCCCCTGGACCCTTGATGGGCACGCTCCAGGCAGAATTCCCAGGCAACTGGAGGCTCCTTTCCCTCCCTCCAAACTTACCAACCTTTCATGCCGCATCCCTGTGTGTGCATAACACCCTGTCCACGCTGCCCAAGCCCAAGCGACACTTATCAATACATACGTATTCGAAACAGAAAAAGAAAAATATGTTTTGTGAAAGTGTGCTGCTGTGTTTAAATTCAAGTTCAATAGTTTGATGTTTATATACTGGTTGAAAATAGCCCTGTGAGAAAGTCAGAGGAAGGTTCATAAAAAGTTCATATAATTAAAAAAATATATGCTTTAGTCCTTGGATTTTCAAAGTGTGAGGCGGTGCCAGAAGACTTCAGGGGAAGCAGCTTTATATAAATAAAGAAAAACATTGTTTTCAAACTGAATAAGGTAATTTCAGTTGTGTCAAAGACGAAATTAATACATTTTTACACTTTTTACAGTGATTGAAAGAGAGTAAACATGCGCCTAAAAATGTGCTGCAGAAAATCTGTTTTTCAGGGAGTAGGAGAGGCCCCAACTGTATTATGTTCTCTAAGGGGAGGCTCACAGTGTCATACTTTCAAAACCACTGGTTTAGCCCGTATAGTATACAGTATGTCCAGTCATTCCAAAACCCAAACAGTCATGAATCAGTGCCATTTTCCCAGGAGTGACTGGAATGTGTACCACATTGAAACTTTCTGGGAATGAGGAAACTGTTTTGGTCCTGCTGTGAACCAGTAGACCAAGCAGGTTCAATGTACCTGAGGGTTCGATAGAGCAGAAGTGGGTCAGTATGAAGGGGGCAAAGAGAAAAAAGGAGGATTGTGTCAGAGTGACGCCCCGGCTTATGATGTTCCTCCACACCCTCCTAATCTGCCTGCAAAGTTTCTGAGTAATGAGCTGTTGTGGCACGGTGCTGGGCATGCTGTCCTGCAGAGACTAGATCAGGGAAAGTCTGACCTGAGTGACAGCAGGGCGCACATGCCAAGGGAAACCCAGTGGGAGAGATCTGTCTCAATAAAGCTTATTATTCAAAGGAGATGATCACTTCCAGGAACAATTTTGACATGTATCTGAAATGGTCATGCACCTATGGGCCTTTTGGATCAAGAGACGATCCGTTCAAGTTCACTGAGTTCATCCTGGCATCGTTACGAGATGCAGTACCTCATATGACAGTACCTCAGAAGTAGTTCTGAAGTAACAAGTTTAGAGATTGAGTTTAGAGATTGAGTTGTGCCTTGTGTTGCAAAAACCAGGCCATGTTGTTTCTGGTGTCACACACAAATCTAAGGGCTACCTTGTTCTCCCATCATTTAATGATGCGTGGCTTCTCATGCTGGCTCCTACGATCGTTTGAGTAGAAAATGTCTGTCTAGATTTCACAGGCAGTGGCTTGCAAGAGTGAGCTCAAGCTGTGCATCATTAGCGTCGCCCTTGGTTACAATGAGTTTAGATGCAGACTGGTCTGCATCCACTGAATGTACGGAGAAACACTTCCAATTGTTGTTCGCCCATTCATCCCTGATCCACAAAAGACTTTTCCACCCCTCACTAATTTTGTCTGTCTCCATTCAATTGTTTTCTAAATGCCACTGGCAACTGTTGAATAATATTTGCTTGAATTGCCTGACTTGTACGATGTAATTCAAATCCCTTGCAGGTTCCTGATTGGTGGCGCTGTCCTAAATCTGATTAAAGTCTGCTTTTTGGATCAAGGAAGACCCTGCTGGTATTCGAATGAAAGGACGGCTTATGCAAAACACAAGTAAACACAGGAGGCTGAGGGCTGAGAAAGTAGATTGATTTTATGCTCAGATGGGTTCCTCAGCTGTACTAAAATCGCCTTCCAATTCAGTCTTCCTAGAGGACCACCCTGTTTGGAGCGTGTTCTTGTGGATGATTCAAAGGTCTAGCCTGTCAATGAAGGGCTCAGAGCCCTGCACCAGCATCCCTGGGGATCTGCCTGGGAAGAAAAGTTAGCATTGGGCTTCTCCCCATGGCTCATTGGAAAACCTGAGAATGTGTGGGAGGCAAGATGGATGAAGAAGATGGGGTAGATGCCATCCACAGGGCGGGAAATAGAGGAAATCTTCCCATTACTTTCAACAGGGGCCTCGTTATAGGAAAAGAACCATCAACCAGGCCAAGACCTCTCCAGGACCCATTCCAGTAATTCACTTTCTGACATGCTGCCATGGAATAAACTGGTGCCACACGGAGAAAAAACACCACACTAATCACCATAAGGGGTTTAAGTCTTTTGACTCTGTGAGACGCCAAAGCCATCTCCTTCTGGCCTTGGAGTCCACACTTGATTGGAGAGAACAGCTTGAAGGGAGCTTGTTTGCTTTTAAAGGAGAATGTCTCCTTGGCACGCGACAGGCTTGCCAGTCAGTTATATCACAGGCCCTGAAAACAGCATACCCCTGCTTCCCGACGACAGAAAGACTGATCAGTTTTGACATAGGAGATTGACATCAGCATCCTTCAGTTGACAACAGGCACACGTGCAGTGATGATTTGCTTTGACTGTTTTTGTGTCACATATGACCACCAGAAATAACACATGGCATGTGCCACAGTGCTGGCTACTGCTCCAGTTGTTTTTTTACTTTATCATGATTCAATATCATATCTTTAATAAGAAGTATGTTTCCTGCCTGTAGTCTGACTATTTAGTTTAAAGGACTGATGCTGATGGGTGTGTATCTGCATCAAACCCACATTTAAGACAGATGCACATTCCTCACTAATCTCCAATTCACTGTGGTGCATTAACAACCTGGGCT
Source organism: Dunckerocampus dactyliophorus (assembly GCF_027744805.1). Taxonomy (NCBI): domain Eukaryota; kingdom Metazoa; phylum Chordata; class Actinopteri; order Syngnathiformes; family Syngnathidae; genus Dunckerocampus; species Dunckerocampus dactyliophorus. Next base: position 13,067,185 of record NC_072831.1, read on the forward strand.
GCTTCCAAAGGAAGACATGCCAGGATAAATTCCCAATAAAAAAGTATGCTCACTGTCGCATGTATCCAATTATGAAATACAACACCAGTTTGAAAATGTATCAGCCTTTAACTAGGATTTATTTCTCATTGTTATTAGGCCACACTGATTAACCATGTTGCTGAAGTGTGATGCAATACCACAAAGTCAACAATAATGAATAAAACACTATAAACGTGATTTGACGTCTTTATCAAATCATAATAATAAAATCCTGTGGCGAGCTTCCAGCACTTTTGTTTCCTTGCCGCCTATTTCCAAGACAAAGCTGTTGTACCTCTGGTTCCTTTTGGCCATTAAGAAGTATCTGTGTTTGATCAAAGCTAATGGAAAACAGTCCCCTGACATGAATTTAAGAAAACTTGTCTGAGGAAATGACGGGAGGTCAGGGTGGGATGAGCTTATATGGAAGGATGTAGAAGTTCTGGAGCTCTGTTGGCTCCCCCGTCTTTACCTCAGCTTTATACTTATGACTTTATACTTACATCATATGAGTGGGCAATTTTTGACACAGTGTGATGCCGACTGCGGAGGCAACTCCCAAAGCTGTAAAGAGGAGGGACAGCAAAGACTACACTCTGGCAATGACACCACACAGACCCAGTTGGCCCAGGGAGGTAGAAAATTTCTTGTCCCTCTGTGGGCGTGATGGTTGCTGAAGGCCCTGGGAGACCTCTGATGTACTTCCATGGGATAGCCTTCCATCATCTCATACATGGGAGAGTCACAAAGAGGGAAGCTGCCCAGCACTGACAGATGAAGAAAAAAATGGATAATGGAATTCCAAAAGCTGTTGAATACAGAATGAAGGCAGGGCTTCCAAGAGTCATACTAACACGCTCTGACTTTGCAAAGTTTGCCAAGGGAACCTGAGATGAATTTATTAAAAAACATTCCTATATAACCCCTATCATTGCAACACAATCCTGGCTCAGAGATTTTAAAGGATTTATTTTGTCTTAGAAACTCGAGTCTGTGTTTGTGCGACCTATGTACACAAACACCTTTGCTTGACCATTCTCAGGTTTTCGTATTGCCTGACATAAAAAAAAGATAACTAACAAATTCATCTGCCTAGGGAGCGCTTCTTCTCAATCCACCTCCTCATCAGACCCAGAGGGAAGGATTTGATTGTTTGGTTGATATGGATCTCATTATGAGCCTGCAATCCACAGTATGAAACTTTTAAAGGCTCCTGCAGTGCATTGGTATCCATCCACACTGCCATTTAGGTGGCCAGAAGGTTTACTGTTTCTCAAGAATGTGGAGGAGATACCAGGAGACAGGAGGTGAAAGGGGGTAACAACCCAGCAGTAGGACGACTATCTGCTCCTTTGAGCAAGGAAGAACATGCTCAGCACTGCTAGAGCCTTGCAAATTGACCTCTTGCAGGGCACTTGTGATTATGTTTCAGGTCAAACTGTCGGTAGCACAAGAACCCTTTGGTGCATGGCAATGTCCAACCTGACATATTGAGTGTGAGACCAGTTCCTGGACCATGAAGGCATTGATGCGATTGACTCTAGTCCACAAACTGACTGGTGCCCTTCCGAGATTCTCAATCATCCAGGGTCATGGCAATCCACAAAAGGTTGAATCGAGGCAACCGAACTCTTCTTGTTGGTCAAAGACGTTTCACCTTTAATACAAAAGGCTTCTTCAGTTCTAAATTTTAAGTGTGGAGTTCCCCTTGTTATATGTCCCTGGTGGGTGTGTCTCCTCGGGATGACCACCACGGGTTGTTGTTGTGGTGGTCAGTGTGGTCCATGCATGACCCTCTTGTATAGCGATAGGTCGTTCACCTGGCTGGTGGCAAAACAACTCCTTAGTGGCCATTGTTCCCCGAGAACATCACAATCTTCGGGGGAGAAATGTCAGGACATGATAGGTGATGGCCTAAATCGAGTCCTCTGTTCAGGGAGGGCCTTTCAAGTGTGACGTAGATGGCTTCTTTCACACCTCTTTCAAACTAGCAGTCTTCTCTATCCAGAATTTGTACCTTGTTGTCCTCAAAGTAATGTCCCTCCTTTTGGAGATGCTAATTAATGACTGACTGTGGGCGTGAAGAAACTGCCATCCTATGTTGTGCCATTCCTTTGTGTAGGGGTTGTTTGGTTTCACCAATGTAGAGGTTGTTGCACTCCTCACTACATTGCACTGCATAAACAACATTGCTGAGTGTGCTTTGGGTGAACCAGAGTTTGTCTGTTTTTTGCCTTTTGGATTAAAGGTGAAATGTCTTCAACCAACAAGAAGATTCAACCTTTTGTTAATTACTGAGAATCTACACAGACACTAGATTTGGAAGATGATCCTCCTGGAGATAATCAGTCTCACCAAGAGTAAGAAGTGCATACCTATATGTTGAGGACACACATGTCTTATTTTCGTTCTGATTGTATGTTGCTTTTGCTTTGTTAAACAGTGTATATGTGAACTGAAACTGTCAGTAATTCCAGTAAAAAATCAAGTAGTAACGCCTCATCAACAGTAGTTTTGTCACCCGCTTTAAACTTTGTGACAAATGCCTCTGTCACATTTTTGGGCTGCCATGACATCATTAGCGCATACTAAACAAGACGCACTGGAGACTCCTATAAAGCTGGACGATTCTTTGTCCACATGGCAGACTGACAACTGACCCTCTGACAGTAAAACAGAATCAAGAGCGGCAACATTTTTCAGGGGCTGTTTTCCCCTGGTTCCATATAATTCCTGTCAAACACAGGCCAGGGAGGGTGGAATGCAGCTTAAAGATCTAGCCAAGTGTCTAAAGTGAGAACAATAACACTCAGGAATCCAAAGCACTTCTCTTATTAAAGCTCCCTCCAAGACTAGAGGGACATCGACTATGACTTCATTTTTCCTTCTCCCCTTTCTTTCAGCCTGCGTGTGACCTGGGACCTGGGCCTACAGTATACCACAAACATGACGGAGAATAGCATTTGCTTGTGCTTCCAGTCCAAACTTCAAAGGAACAGAGGAAAACATCTGCAAGCCAAAAGAGATTGTTGCCTGGAGAGGAACTTCATCTGAGAAAAGAATAGATGTCTGATGGATGGAGGGGGTGCAGAGGGTCTGCTTACGATTAAGGCCTACTTAGACATTAAACACAGTTTGACAGCCAATTGACATTTGCGGGTTTAGCTGCAACGCCACTGAGTAAAGACGAAAAATATAACAAATGTGGCACTACTGCTGCTTTCCACCAGGCCTCACTTACAAGTCTCCTTGGGCCAGTGCTGGTATACGCTGAAGACCACTGCACTCCTCCAAATAACACCCAGGACTGTCAAGTTGAGTAAGAGTCTCAATCTACAGTGAGAGGTGTCACCACCCACCCAGCTTGTCAGCGTGCAACCAGCCTGCTGCTCTTTCTCAAACCTACCGCAGCTTGGGTTGGAAAGTAGCTGAATTACATCTGTTCATTTCCTCTACGACTGGTTCCTTATGCCCGCAGGGTGGGTGGCGCTTGTTTCAGGCTCTCATCTTCATGCTTTCATCCAATTTTATGGAAGCAAAAAGCACTTAATTTTTTACAACTCTGGGGATAGTCGGGTTACGCAGTCATTTCACAGACCTAATGACAACTGAGTCGGGTAATTATCTTCAGTTGCCAGTACTGTTTAGGCCTGTGATAAATGCTCAAAATATCCACCGATTATAAACATCTGCAGCTGAAAATTAGAATGGGTGTCACTGACCAACAAAGGCAACAATAAACAGAACTTAAGATGGGAAACTGCATTTAAAAAAAAAAAAAAAGGCCCAGTTTCTGTTACTCCTTGTTTGGGCTAATGAGTCAGAAAAAAACAGAGTGTCAAATGATCAGGTGGTGCAGATGACCGCAATCCAACCCACCTGATGTCATCCAATTGTTTATGATACTGTAAACAATATCAGACAACCCCCCACATTTCAGCAAGCAATTTCATTACAGTATATCTTCTCTAGGGACAATACTATATAAGTGAAACTTAGATATACTGTAGTTTAGAGTAGCATGGAAAGCTGTATAGATTTACTAACCACTGAAAATGACTCAACACACAGTCATTATTGTCTATAGCCTAGGTTCCCAAAGTGGGGTACGCGTAGCCCCAGGGTAATGAAAAACTAGCACCTAACACTCACAATTATGAGCGTACCTGGACGCCTCATAGCACAGAGTGCACCGCCATAGCAGAAAGAAGTAAGGAGACACAGTTCTTCATTGCTCTGTGTGAATTATATGAATAAGTCAGTAAGTGTGATTATAATGTTGTGTAGACAGTGTTTAATCTTATAACTTATATTGGTGTTCCAATCCCCGCACTGTGAAAACCTGTCAATGTATGGTGATTCCCCTGAAAATGAGGCTTTATCGCTGCTTAAATGTTTTTTTTGTGCTTTGGATACTGCTTCATCATGTTTGTTCAACTTTCTCTTTCAAATTGTTATTAAATTAATATGCAGATTTGAATTATAGCGATTGCAAGTGGACAAAAGTGAAGCTCAAGTTCAAGCCATTGAAAGGGAAGGAACCCAACATGCGGCTGAAATAAAAGATATGTAGGACAAAATACTCTATTCATCATCACGAAAAATTCACATCGACAGAAAGCGGAAGTGCCGCCCGGAGAGTTTATGGTGGTGCACCTAAATGTAAGATGCTACCAAAATGGCTGAGCGTAAACTCCCACACGCACCCGCTGGATTTAAAGCGAGCGTCTGGAAGCACTTTGGCTTTCACGTAGTTGAAGGTAAAAATGAGCTGGACAAGAGCCAGACAACATGCAAGCTTTGTCATACAAGCTTAAAGTATTTTGGGAACACGACGATGATAACTCATTTTCCACCCAACTGTGGAAAGGCGAAGCGAATCACAAAGTCAATCCCAACTTTTATTGCGAAGGATTTGTGGCCATATTCAATTGTTGAGAACCAGGACTTTGGAACCCAGATACAAAGTCTCATCGCAACGTTATTTCACTGACACTGCAATTGTGAATAAGGTCAGCTTAGTTTTTTTGGTTATTCATAATATACTGACGTCTGCAAGCATTATTCTTGTATGAGAGCCGATGGTTCAGAAATCTATATTTTGTATGAAAGCTGTTTTTGACTTTGCTACACAGCAAAAATATTATTTTGTCAGAGATTTTATGCTCAGGATTTTAGTTTGAATTCAGAAGTCTATTATTTATTTGTGAATTATGGCAGATGTTCAATGTTGGTTACTCAGACTATGCTGAAGTTTGCTAATTTTATACATGCTGCTACTCGTGCACTTTACTTTTCCTGCTGGTTCTGTGCAATGGGAAATATGTTGGTAGATGTAAAAATTATTAAAAGATAATGGAAGTAAATTCATCTGTTTCATGTTTATTTTAATTGTGGATCGCTACAAATGTGCTTTGTTGTAGTAACCCACAGTGAGTAAAAATAAATTATATATAGAAAAACATTATACATGAAAAAAACTATCAAACTATTGATCACAAAAAAGATGCATCGAGATGCATCAATAATCGTTTTATCATCGCATTTCAGGCCTCTGAATCGTAATCGCATCGAATCGTGAGGTGGCCAGAGATTCCCACCGCTATACATGAGTGCTGCTGGAACTGGGGGGCGTGGTTAATCTAGGGAAACATGTGCTATGATACTGTGACGCAGAGCATGATCCGTTGGTACTGGTACTGTTTTCCAACAATGAAGAAGCCCAAACACACCCCCCCATAACAAGTGCCTTGCGGGGGAAGATGAAAGTGATGGAGTCAACAAGTATGTCTCCAGACCTGAACTGTGGGGGAATCCTTAAGTGGAAAGGAAGAAGGAGGCGGACAAGGTTGCCTAACATCCAACAGCTCCGACATCCGTCGCCACAGAGGAGTGGAAGAGAACTCCAGTAACAATTCCGTGCCCAAGAGGATCAAGGCAGTGCTTGATAACAATGGTGCTCACACTAAATATTGACACTTTGACACAATTTGGACATGTTCGCTGTGAGGCGTACTCACTTGTGTTAATAATAATGACTTGGATTTATATAGCGCCTTTCACAATACCCAAAGCGCTTCACAGTGAAACATATTATTCATTCACTCCACAGTCAGTGGTGGTAATCTACATCTGTAACCACAGCTGCCCTGCGGTAAACTATCAGAAACATGACTGCCAATTTGTGCCTTTCCGACCACCACCAAACATTTACATTTAGAAGCCAGTGTGTATTTGTGTTTATACAATAACGGCTGTGTAATGATCTATTTTCAATGGCCAACACCCCCCGCGACCCTTGTGAGGATTAAGCTGCGTTCATTTCATTCATTTAATAGTATTGAGAATACCCCTGGGAAGATATAATAAAAGATAGATAAATTGACATGTGCGACATGTACGTATGCCTGTTCCATTTCCTTGTCTCACTGTAGCACACAGGGTGGATGACAAGAGGGTTCACTCTGCTTGTGTCTGTGCGCATTGGTTGTATAGTCAAATGAAAGAAAAGAATGAGCCTCCTGTCAGTTATTCACCTATTCTCTTTGTCTCAGTACATAGAGGCGGGGCTAGTTATGTAGTGATTGAATACACAGAGTGCTAGCTAGCAGTTAGCAAGCAAACGCTAATATGAATGAAAGCACAAAAGCAATCGTTTCTCAGCCGAATGCCACAGTTCCAGTGTGGATGTGCTGTGGGGCATTCGTCTCGGCGGTTGGCACTTGCTGGGGCGTTTGATCGGCAAAGTGAGTGTATAGTTCGGGGGTGCGAGCTTGCGGATAGTGTCGCTCGCTGCATTGCAGGGGGGGGGCGGTGTGAGTTGCCTGAGAGGGCGTTCATTTCGCAAGCAGCAGTTCCTGAGCTGTGTAGCCGAGTGGAGGAAGACGTGTGGAAGGACATTGACAGCAACATTGCATTGTACACCACCGCTCGGCGGTGATTCAGCTCAAATATGACCCCCGATATTTGTTTAACAATACACTACATAACTACGTGTGTGTGTATGTAGGTTTTATTTGAGTGTTTTTTTTCTTATCAGAGACTAGACTATCAGATCTAGTGTAGCGTTGATGGGAGCACTTCCTGTTTCCTAGTGTGCTTTGCTGTACAGTAAATGTAAAACGACATGCTTAGAGCTCACATTGTTGTCGGTTACTATTCTGCATTATCCGTTGGTAGTGTCGTGTCTGTTTTTATCCAACTATTACGTTGTTGGGTATAGTTCATTTGACAGTGGTATGTGCAGTGGTGACCTCCCGCCAATCCTGAGTGTTAGAGTAGTCAACTTCTACGACTCACACAGGTACACTACACTTGAATACCATCTAATGATTCAAATGTGACATGATACAAGGAACATTTATTGATAACCTTAAAGAAAGGATAACCTTATGAAAAAATTGTCTAAAAAAGGTTGCAATTATCGATTGTAGATGATAATTTATAGCACAATTATTGACCACCAAAATTTGTTACCGTGACAGGCCTAGACAGAGGATTCATTCATTTTCTGTGCTGCTTAATCCTCATTAGGGTCGCGAGGGTATACTGGGGACGATCTCAGCTGACTTTGGGCGAGAGGTGGGGTACACCCTGGACTGGTCGCCAGTGAATAACATGCATGTTTTTAGAATGTGGGAGGAAACCAGAGTACCCCGAGGAAACCCACCCATGGGGAGAACATGCAAACTCCACACAGAGATGCCCAACGTAGATTGAAACCCAGATCTTCCAGATCTCCTGATTGTGTGGCCAAAATGCAGCCAAAAGATAGAAGATATAAAAAAAATTGTCCACTGTAATGTTTTAGTAAGATGGATGGCACCTCACTGGTGGCTATTGCATCCTCCAGGTTTCCCCCAGTTTGATACAATAACAGAAATTGAGTGATGTCAGAAAAGCATATTGAAACATGGGTGAACAGGCTTACCTGGCTTAGTTGGACACTTGTGGCACTTGGTCAGACCCCAAGAGGCCCCCACACTTCCACAGCAATCATCCTGTTTGGTTAGGCCTGGCAGAGGCTTGCCACACTGCAAAAACACACAAAAATCTAAGAAACACGTTTGGCTGCAAAATTGCACACGTTGGTGCATCTCCAGTTAGCAGAAAGAACTATGACACTGTTTGGAGCACTGTGACATAACGTTTCATGGACAGCTCTAAACCTCCTGGCATTTGGAACAGGAACATGTGGCTAATTAGGATACATTCCTTGCAGAACCGAGTTTTGGCCAGTAGAGATTTACGAAAAGGAAAGACAGAAGACATTCTTTTGCAGAATGGGTAAATTGGCGAGAGAGTGAGGACAACTGTGGAAAAGCTATAATCGAATGCACACAAACACGCTTCATCGAAGAAAAACTCTATTGTGGATAACTTTGGAACATGTTATCATGAGAATTTAATCAGAAATAATACAGCACTAAACCCTGAAAGAATGTAATGCCTTGCAGCAATTCCCTCCAAAAAATGTAAAACTGTCCAAAAAATAAAAATCTGAAATGTAAATCTTGCCAAAACCTCAAAACATCCCACAATAAAAACAATACAACTTTAAAGTCAAACTGTTGTTTGTTGCTGTTTCAAATACTTTAAATTTAGTCACCATTGTAACACTTGTAACTTTAATGAGTGATGACAGAAGTGGAGTCACATAACCTTATATGTACCTCACATTTGCCAATACAGCCAATACAGTTGCATTATGTGTCAAACTGTTATCCCATCTGAGCCACAATATAACAAACTAAACCACCTAAGCTGGAATGTAAGCTTAGCATTTGTCCTCTGAATGCATCCTAACTCAAAACATGCCCACGTTGTGGTCAGGCTTTATAAATCTTGAAAATGACATGCACCATAACCACAGGCCAACTTAGACTGAGAAAGTGATGGGAAGATAAACGGTTGGTAAAACACAATTCTGGTTTTAAAACCCACTACAGACCACAGAATACGACTTGACCTACCTGTCCATCAACCGTCTCCTGAAAGCATCTTCCCACGTGTCCATTCTGACGGTTAAGTGATCTGGCGTGGTCATTGTGGTGTCCGTTGTGTCGGCTGCTGTGCTCGACAGCTAGCTCGTGGCCATTGCCAGGCTGAGAGCGCTGCTGGACAGAGTGAACCCCCTCTGTGGTGGGCAATCTATGACCTGGTTGAACACGAGCCACTTGGTGGATGCGGACCTTTGCCTCTGGAGGGTGCTGGATGTGGACGTTGACCAAGGATGGGTGGAGCGACACTGGAAGAAAAGAGTCATATTTTATGGATTATCATGCACATAAAAATGAATTCCAAAACAGCAGGACAAAGTAAAAACAAAAAATTTACATTTACACATTTGTGATAGGTGAATAAGAAAATGGCAAAATAATTGATTCATGGATCGTGAAGAATTGATCACATGAGTGAACTTAAAACCACTGGGGCAAAATAGAATACAGTCGTCCCTCGTTATAGCGGTTAATTGGTTCCAGACCCGACCGCGATAAATGAATTTCCGCGATATATGACTCAGTGTTAATAAATTGAATATTTTCATAGCTAGAGTATAGAAAACCAGTTTATGACTTTCTAAATACAGTTTTAACATTATTAGAGCCAAGTCGACATGAAATAACATGTCTATAGTCACTTTTAAACTCCTATTATTCACTGTTTACATCACATTGTCCAACTCTTATGCTGCAGGGAACCAAGACGGCCGTTAGCTAGCAAGCTCGTGAGCTAACCAATCATCCTCAAATGTATTTCTTCTAAATTTAAGAAGCCAAAAAAGTACCACTTCCACACAGAATGGAAGGAGAACCTTTTTCATTCTATCATGTTGGACATGCCATGGTTGACTTCACGACTTCATGCAGTGTTAAGGTAATGTAAAGTAAAGTATACAATATTTGATTTATACTCTTATCTAACTGAGCTGCTGCTGTAATTTTGTTGGATGTCTTGACTAGAGTGACAATACACCTTTTGTATATGTGCAAATCATTCTTCCAATGGCTAACAATCTAAAACAATAATTTTATTTTGAAGCTTACATTGCACTGTATAGGAAGTCATTGATGCTTAACTAAACAGTAGTTACAGTATGTCATGGTATGCTGCGATAATGATGAAGTTGACAATACTACAACACATGTCAACATATTTTCACAAGTCACTTTCATAAGTTTCATAGGAATTACCCTTTTGGGTCTCAAATTGTATGTCAAAATGCAAGTCGACTTGAGCGGGCACTCTTTAGTAGTAATAATAACAACATGGCGGACTGGGATGATGAGATGGTTGACTTAGCTGAGTTACCGACATAAGCAGGACTGACTTAAGCGGGTTCCTCTGTATTTACAAAAACAGCAGTGAATCAATTAATTGATCGTTTTGCTCATAGCAGATCAAGGAAATTGAGTCAAGTGCCCATCCCACCACAAAGTAAGAGGATCCTCATGGGTAAACCCTGGCAATGAAAACACCGTTGACAGTTTGTTTTGTACAGCAAAACAAAACCAAAACTAGAAAAGGATTACTAGCTTTAAATCAAATCTTTAATGACCAAAAACAGATTGAAGGAGGGGCAGAAGATCTTGCAATGTGTCAGAAGAGCTCTTTTATCCTTCTCACTTGAGAGGAAGCATCTATCTTCAGGGAGTGCCAGGGTTTTTTCCCAGAATCCACTACCATGAATCAAAGTGTGACAGAAGAAATAGACCTTAACAAAAGCACAGAACATGAAAAGCGCCTCTGTGCTCTTATAAGCATTCCGACAGGAAGGATCATTTTTGTGTTTTGTCACATTACATTATGTTGGACTTGCATCTTTCGATTTTTATCAACTATAAATCCATTCAAAACGGATGCTGACAAGCTTTTACATCTTGTAATTCAGAACTTCTGCTTAAAAGAAATAAAACAGTGACACCAAGACAAATGGAAATTGATGCGGGGAATCAAATTGATGCGGTGGATCAAAGGGAATCAGTTAGAAAGTGAGTAATTCAAGGACGACAGATGCTGTTTGCAGAGGCTGCAGAAGTGTGCCCTTACCTTGCTGATTGGACAGCGGAAGAGTGTAAGTGGAGTGCAGGGGAGATTTTGGTCCTGAGTTCCTGGATTCTTTCTGAGTGGTGGGCTTGGCATGAGACTGAGCTGGCAAGTGGCAAAACTTCCCGGTTGAGTTGGACGGACACCAACATTGGTCCCTGCCAATGCAACGGCCTCCATTATGACAAGGGATCTGACAAAAGACTGCGGAGGACAGGAAGAGGGAGTAAAGGGAGGGAATGGCAATAGAAAGAAAAAGAGGTAATTGCAATTGACACATTTGTAATTACAGGTTATCAGTAATTATACAGTAGGTCTTCAAAGTAATCGGATTCTATTCTGTTGACTTTGTTGTCAATGACCCTGATCATTATCTTATTTTAAATTTTGCCCCAATTGGCATTTATACAGTATCAAGGTCACAAAACATATACAAATGAGTTCAATACAATTATTTTTGCTCTCTTTCTTTTAATGAGTGTATATTCATTGAATTCTGGTACTAAATAAAATAGGTCCAGTACCATTATTTCTGCTCATATTTCACATAATTTAAATACTTAATTTGTTAATTCACATTCACACAGATTCACCTCGCAGAGCCAGCCAGCCAGCTCACAGTGACATCATAGTTTTTCCATCTTCTGATTTGTTGATCAGAGCAAAACTGTTTGACAAGCCAAGTTATGCCCACAGTGGCTGATTGAGGGGGAGAAACTGACATCTCTGGGGAGTAGATTTTATTTAAAGGTTTTCTAGTTTTGTCATTTTTAAAAATATTAAATATTGATTGTGAACTGCTCCTGATTATATTTTAGTATAGAGGTATGGAGCTGTCTGAACCCTTTCTAGAGCCGTTCTATGTACGCTCGTTACATTTGGCTGATCGCCGAATTTGCAAGGACCACCAATGACCGGTGGAAGTTACCAAATGCACTGCCCCCCAACGCATTATGCATCACTACTTAAATAAATGAATTAATAGCTTAATCAATTCATTGACACTGTAATTATTTAATTAAACTTTATATTCACTTAATTGTATCACACAAAAAACATCCATAGAGTGATGAGGGGAATTTAATCCTGTAGTGAATAACAACATGAAAATTGCACAGGAAAAGGAGAGGACAAAAACAAAGACAATCACACTTGTTCTGCAAAATTTTCCAATGAGCGTCACAAGCTGCATATCCTTGAAATTAGGTCATAGCCTAGTGTATGCATTATATCACTTTCACTATGGAAAAAGAGAGCAAAGAGAGGAAAGGGCAGCTTTGGCCGGATGAGTGCTGGCCTAATCTTGTGGCATGAAGCATGGGTACCAGCACTGCTCACTACATACCTAAGCCCTCTCATCTAGAGGTTTAACCTAACCTCTTCTAATTGAAAACATCAAAGAGTGGAAAACAATATATAATCATGACAAATAAACACACACAAAGTATGACCATGTGAAACATCACTATCTCATCGGAATTATGAGGCCGCCTGCTTCACAACACGGTCTGCGTTAGACTAGCTATTATGAGATGAAAGAGGATGCTCGTGACTGAGACATGCTGCACCCTGTCTTCACAGAAGCAGTAACACTCTTAACAGGCTGTAAATGGCAAGCTGGGTCTCAGTGGCATGTAGGGAATGAGCTCCATGTCACAAGGTATTAACAGCAAGCCAGGAGGACGAGCAGAGGGCGGGATGGAAGAAGTACAGGAGACAAACACAAAGAAGTCTGTAGTTTGAAGAAAGTTAGAAGAAACCGATTTAGAAGAAACTCACTTCCCAAAAAGGCTCATTGACAACATTCGGTAAAAGGTTAAAACTGGAATATGTGCTAAAAATTAGATAAAATCGTATTCAACACAATCCTTCATTTAATTCACATATAAAACAAAAATTCACACTGGAAATAGAAAAAATAAATGCCACCGTTAATCTGTCACTCACATTATAAAGGCTGTAACATTTGTACATACTTAAAAGTCATTTAAGTGTAAAAAATAAGTTAGCCAATGCTATTAGTAAAACGTAAAAACAGTCAGGTATGAGTGCGGTTGCAGATGCACCTCATTCATGTCACTGACATTTTGAATTGTCATTAGGGGTGTCGCGAAACGATATTGATATTGGGTCGACATCAGCAAAAAAAGCTATATTGGATTATATCGGCCTGCATCTAAAATCTAAAATACAAGCTATCGTGCATTAACAGCGTTACAGATATCTGTGGACCTGTGAATGTCTGTGGATTCTTCACTTTTGTTGATGGCTTGTATTTAATTACAGAATAAATGCATGGCACAGGAAACTCTTACATGTGAAACTTGCTCACCAAATGTATTGACAATGTTTCTAAACTGTCAACACAGATCTCTTCTCTGTATGAGGTGTGTTATGAAATGGAACCGGTGATTGCTGGTACTCGAAAGTTGCCGCTAAGCCAAATGCAATAAACGTCAATAGAACTACTCAGTGATTAAGGGTGCAGACAAGTCCGAACATCTACGTGGTTTAATCTGACAAATCTTAAGTAAAATTTGATCAAATGTAGAATTACCACAGATTCTGCTTGGACATCAACAAGTAGCAAGGCGTGCCTAAAGCATTTAATGTGTGGTTCCAATAATGCCTTGAACACTCCACTTCCATATTACTGTATTATCATTCATAGTAGCGATGCCATACTGTAGTTAACAGTCTTGGTTGGTCCCTGGCTGCCCTGTTCTCGCTTTTCTCCAAATGAGAAATCTCATCACGTTTTAATCTTGCGAGATGGTCACACGAGATCTCGCCCCTAATAAGTATCAACATGTAGTGTTGTCAAAAAGCCAGAAAAAAAAGCCAAAACGCAAGTACGTGCAAAGTTAATCTTTGTCACCATGATAGCAATTTGAAGTCCAAAGTTTTGTGTGAAGATTTAGTTTGACATTGGTATTGTATGACCTCAGGGGTATCTACTTGAGTCAACAAAACAGTAAACCCAAAACAGCATTAAAAACAAAAAAATCTTCACCGATTGGATACAGATTGGAATAAATACAAAGCGAGGTTTTTCCAGATATCAGTGCTTGTGCAGACATGGCCGAGGACTGAACAATGTTACCGTTCAGGAGTAGGGAAAGGCCTCCTCTGATTAGATATGCTGGCAGGAGTATCAGCTCAAGGGAGTTATTAAATTCTTTCAATGTGGGACGCAGGCCTGCACTAGTCTGCGTCAGGCCAGTTTCACCCTGGGCTAGCAACTATTCATAGACCTACTGTAGACTGCACACAGTGTCTATCCGTGTGTCTATTTAAATGAAGAAAAAATCTCTAACGAGCAAAGAGAAAAGCACATGCTCATGTTTCTCACCTCATAAACAGACATTTATCCAATGTGTTGCTTTAACATGCAGTAAGTGTTGTGTGTACCAAGAGAGCCAGTTATAATTATCCATCCACGTTTTACTGGGGGCATAACAAAAGCATGAGATAATGTTTGCGATCCTCTTGACATTCCTTGATGAACACGCACACCCAAGCGATAACAGGACACAAGCCTATATGGAACATGACTTACATTTACTACACATTAAATAAACACTTTCACATAGTTCAGTCAAGTGCATTTTGTTTCTATAGTGATGGTATGTGAATATGGACACGGCACACGATTAGTGGAAAAACTGAGGAACCCTTCCAGACTACCTTTACAAGCTCATGGTTTGATCAAGCAGCCAGCAGAGATGTGACAAATGATTTGTTCTTTACATAGGTAGTCAACAGAATAGATGGCTGATAACTCGATTTATAACTATTACTGGAAAGAGTTTGAAGACTCATATATATCTCTTGGTAATGTTTCGGTATGGCCTCGCGAGGTAACACTGCACTGTATGTCACACCTATATAGGTACGGTACATAGAAATTCATGTTCACTTTGGCAACAGAGGCTGGGAAGACAGGTGGAATTTCTGCAGAACTAAAATAACACTACTTCCAGGAAAACACTATTAATTAATGGACATGCAAATCTGACTGTAAACAGCCTGTAAACACTCACCAAACACCTCATTAGGAAGACCTGCAATGCCTAATGCAAACCAAATAATCTGCCTTTACAGAGATAATAATACTTTTGATAACCACCTTCAGGGTATGAGGGTGTGTAGTTCAACCACACTTATAAGCATTAGTTGTTTCCCATTTCAGGGTCGACATCATAACAAAGGCTCGTTCAGATGCAGCCCATAAATGTGCCCTTCTTTTCCTGTTTTTTGTGCAGGATGCATTGCTGCTATCATTCGCTCCCTTAGCCGAGGTTCTTTGCACACCGACTGCTCTGCACTGAAAAATACTGAAATATGGAGGCACATCCAACACCCAGATATGTTACATTTCTTGGGACCTTAAAATTAAAATACATTACGTTAGTAATGCTAACATGTAGCCCCATATAATCATGACTAAAGGATAAGGGTGGGAACATATGATGCAACCAGGAAATCTCCCAAAGGCTGAACCGTCTTATTTAATAAGGGTTGACACAGCTTTCAGAGGTGCCTCTGAACGCATCACCTCCATACGCCAGGAAGGCCGGGTCCTCCAAGGGATGCAGGCCCTGAATTGGGGCACAGCTATATTGTACAGTATTGTACTGCTCCCCATCAATGAATGCATATGTTCCAGTTTCATTGAGTACAATCTGTGCAGCCACAGGCACCTCACATCTGTCCAAGGTGTTTTCCCTTTTTTAGCACCTTAGCTTTTGTTGTGAATAGTTGTGAATTATTATGAATGAATAGTGAATTGTAGGGGTGTCAGGAGACACCCCACTCACGGGACGAGACGATACACAAGATGGGGTCCACGAGAACAAGCTATGACAAGATTTTAAGATTACTATTTTTTTTAAATACAATGACAAAATACTGGACAAACAAACTTCAAAACGGATCTCCTCTACGTATGAGGTGTGTTATGAAGCAGAGATATGGTTGCCACATTAGCCCCTGGCGGCCCTGGTGCCTCCCCGGAGGTCAAGAGAATGTATGGAGTGGATGGAGCCATTTGCTCTAAGCAGACCCGATGCCATTATTAATGTTGATGGTTATTAACAGTAACAGTGATTAACGGTGCAGACAAGTCTGAACATCTACGTGTTTTGATCTGATAAATATTAAGTAACTTCGAACAAATGTTTAATTACTACAGCTTCTGCTTGGATAATAACATGCGCCGAAACTGTTCAACTCAGCTGAACAAAATTTTTCACACGCCACTTTCTGACATTGACGCTGGGAATACAAAGTACGTTGGATTGCATTTAGTGCTATTTAATAACCCTGGCAGAGCACCTTCATAAAGGCTCAATGTTTTAAATCCGGTATAATCTCATGAGTTTGTGCAGTTGTACCTAATGTTATGGCCTACAGTAGTGCTCTAAGGTGAAGGTCTTTTACCTGTTTTTACGTAAATAGAGAAGCTTTGTATGTGTGTGGTATGTGCACCCCGCACCTCTAATCCAAAACAGTAATTAGTCTGAGCCTCAGCAGGAGCTTGCAGCTGAAGAAAATGCAAGTAAAAAAAAACCCACGCAGTGTCATGACCCCTGCCCTTGGCATTGACCGCACCCGTCCTTCCCATGGACACTCCTGTGTGATTTAAAGGCAAAGCACAGAGGATAAATGGCAAGTTTAATGTAATCTCTATAAAATCCTGTTCATGCTACTCTTTCTGGCATCCACCTCTCGTCCTTCATTCCAGCAAGCTCTCCCAGTGAGCATGTTAAATGGTTAACGACCGGGCAAACCGAGAGGTGTAAACCGCAAAGAGATGGGGCTAAGTGGTGGGAGCGTGGGACCACCATCCCTAAGTGTGTGTATGTGCTAGGAGAGATTAGCCCTCCCTCTTTTAATCTGCTCTACCCCTTTTCTCTACTGTTTTCCCTGCCTCTGTTTCTCTTTGACAATGAGATTTTTTTAGCACAACTCCCAGCTTTTATCCCTTTCCTCTTGGAGCTTTGGTATACAGGACAGCCAGCATGCCACTGAGAGCCCATTTAGTCAATCTTACCCTGTAGAAAAGCCCAAGAATGGAGTTGTAGAGAATATGTAGAATATGTGTGAGAATCAGAAAACAAGCAAGAAAAAGTGAAGAGGTGAGAAGAAGTAAAGGTAAGAAATGAGTAATAACCCAAGGCCCTGACACTTACAGAGTCTGAAGCCTGGCGTCTTTGGTTGTTGCTGCTGCTGCTGCTGCGAGGTCTCACTGTAGACAGTGGTCACGTCACCTTTCTCACAGTTGTTGTAGCAGTGCCCACCACTGCACACCTTGCGGCACATGGTGGGCGTGAAGACAATCTTTATGCGATCCAGGTTGGACGTGAGGTTGGCCCCTGGGAAGCACACACACAGCCGGTTGACGAGGATCAACATCAAAGGTAGACTGGAGGCAAGCTCCATGCCTCTGCCTTGAGCCTTTCTGTGACACTCGACTCATCTCTTGGCTAAACATTGGGCAGTTTATAAATGCACAAGGGCGTGTGCCGATGCTTGCCATTGGCACGCTGTAACTGAATGAGCAACTTCACTGCAGGCCAGCCAACATGGAACAGATATCCGGCTAGTCTCCAGGGCCTTTATCTTTCCAAGAGGGTGTTTCAGATGTGTGTATGAGTGAAGGGGGCAAAGAGGGGTGAGGGCAAGCAAGTGTTGCGTAATGGTGGGCCTGCTGTCACCCTGGTACCCAATGAAAGGTACACAGTGCAAATGTAATGTAAATGTATACGTAATTATACCGTAAATGCTGTAATTATAGCTGAAGCCTTTGCGGTAACTGTGTTTAACGGTGCAGACAGGTCCGAACATCTACAGTACGTGTTTTGATCTGATAAATATTAAGTAACTTTGATCAAATGTAGAATTACTACAGCTTCTACTTGGACACGCGCCGAAGCTGTTCAACTCCGTCCTCTTTGCATCTTCAGACGCAGGCTTAATTGGAGAAAGAAATTTCCAAAATTTCCAAAAACGTCCCAAAATTTCCAAAAATTAAATACTTGAAAACACATTATACCGCTCTCTCTCCGGCCACCAATCAGTATCGGACGATTTCCATGAAAAAGCATGTGATAGGCAAATGCCGATAAATGCCTTTCAATTACAAAAACCAATCACCTCTGGCTCATACTACTGCAGCATGCACCCCGCCCACTTACCTTCACACTGCGCAGGCACACCAAACTCAAAACAAACACATCTGCCGTGTGAATATTAAGAGAATTATATATATTTCGCACCCTGAAAAACATGCCACAAAAAATATCTAGCTGGGGTAGCACGTTAAAAAGCTTTAATTAGTATGGTGAGTTTTCAAGGCTCACAATGTGATGATCGGTCAAATGGCAGCTAATGAAGCCAAAACGCCGGGCAACACTCGCCCGTATGTGCATGACAGTCAGAGGTCTAAAGCGAATAGCCCGAAAAATAATTGAATTCATCTGACTAGATGACCATCCTCTCTCAGCGGTGGAAGAAATGGTTTGCCGACTGCTCTCTCACTTGTAGCCCTGCTGCGTGATACCTGGAAGTCGTGCTAGCGCTCCATCAGACTATGTACACATCCAAAGAAGTCGTCTCATCCTCTGTAAGTTTCACAAGTGGTATATGTTCTCTTGAAAAAGTACGTTAAATGTTTTTGTCTAATTGAAGGTGATTTCATGGTTCCCTTTTTCATTCAATGTAGAATTACTACAGCTTCTGTTTGGACATCAACAAGTAGCAAGCAGCTGTTTAAATCAGATGGAAAAAGCAGCCACACGTCACTCACTGACGCTGACACTGTAAACACTGAAGTAAGTTGGATTGCAAGGTGTACCTAAAGCACTTAATGTGCACTTCCAATCATGCATTGCACACTGCCACTTCCATATTACTCTATTATCATTCATAGTAGCGGTGTCATAGTTCAGAGCTTTGGTTGGCATCTGGCTGCCCTGTTCTTGCGATACAATTTTTCTCCAAACAAGAGATCTTGTCATGTTTTAATCTCGCCTCTAATAAGTACCAACACGCTGTTTCATCAAAAAGCCAGAAAAAAAACAAAGAACAGAAAACAAAACACAAACACCTGCAAAGTTCATCTTTGTCACCTTGATAGTGATCTGAAGTCCAAAGTTTTGTGCAAAGATTTAGTTTGAAACTGGTGCTGAAGTCGCCAGACCAAGAAAAGCGTGATAAAGTCTGTGTAAAAGAGGGTTTGTGTGTGCCTGTAAAAGAGTGTTGTTTAAGCTAGTGAAGCATAAGCTATAGCCTGACTACACGACAGTAGTGCAGTCCTTGTTTCGTAAACTACTGAATGTTCTTGAGCACTCTTTTTGTAAGTCGTCAATAATTTATTTTATTTTATTCTAACACCCAGTTTTCATTTCACGTAGTTGTTGGGTGTTTTTACAAAGTACATTGTGTTTGTTTTTTTATACATTGAGGTCAATTTTGCGTTGAGCTGTTTAAAAAAAAATCTGGATGTTAACTGTGATTAATTATGTGTTAACTATGGCCAAAATGCAATTAATCTTAAGAATATTTTAATCGATTGACAGATTGACAGAAAAAATTGCATATTTTCAGAGAAAAAAAAATCGGATCAAAAATCTGTAAATTTGCAAGGCCGTGAATGCGGAATCGGAAATGTGTGGGGATTCACTGTATTGTCCATGTATTTAACACTGCAGAGGCAAGCATGCAGATGAGCGGCACAGCTGAACACACGCCTTAAGTACAGTCTGGGACGCTGCCAGTATTTGTTTTTTCTTTCTTGTGGCCAATGTTCCAGTCAGCAGTGACACCGCAGGATGTGTCAGTATGTATTCTCGGCAGAGTGTGTTGTGTTTGTTTTGACGAGGCAAGGGTGGGTGCAAATGTCAAGTGAGCATGTACAGTGAGAGAAGATTTATGTTGTTCATTTCACAGTGTGGAGTAGACTTGTTTTTACCTGCTGGTGATAATGCATTGTTGAATTGTCCATGCAGCTGATTGTCACTGGTTGGCCTGTGAGCGTTCAAATAGTGTACGCTGTCATGTCCATGTCTGTGTCCATGTGAATTCCTGTGCTCATTTCCGTGGGTGTTGCCGTTGGGCAGAGCATTGGAGGTGATAGGCCCAGAGGATGACGGATAACGCTTCACAGTACGGGAGGTCCCGGTCAGCTGAGGGGAGGAGTCAGGGGGTCCCCTTCTCACTTGGGTCCTGTCAATCACACCATCACAAGACCACAAACATATGATCTCAGAGCAAAGAGTGAAGGTCCCACACATATACAATCATCAGCATTGCGTGTGCATCACCGTGAAATTCGTTTAAACGCGGTGAGCGTGTGCAACAGAAAATAATATTCCAGAGAGACGAGCGTTGTGTCTTAGGTCATAACTCTGCTTAATTAATCAATTTGTACAAATTAAGTCAATAATAAAAGCAAAAGTCTTCTCAACTAACATCTGTTGCAGGTCAAAAAGCCATGCCCTTACTCATCCACAAAGATTGTTTTGATGACTTTCAGTAAAAGAAAATTATTTAGCACTTAAACAAAGAAATAAAGGTAAAAAGGATCCATGTCTGAGTTTTTCCAGAGAAATAAAAATATATTAATAATTATATTAATTATATTAATATTCAAAATATTGCCATAAAGCCGACATTAAAGGGATAGTTCGGATTTTTTTACATGAGGTTGTATGACATCCCCATCAGCAGTGTACTAAATCAACCAGTGACTTACACCCCCCAGCCCCCTCCCACCCCACCCCACCCCCAACTTGGTCCCGCAGGTCCAGTTCTGGTCGAGGGATCATTGATGAGGAACATAGTTCCGCTTAGTTGCTTGGTCATTTGAGTAAAGACTTTGGCTTCTCAAAACAATATGCGTTCAAAAGAGTGATACATTTGCATCATAAAAATACGTCTGCCTTAAGTTGCACGTGAACCACCTTTCCACAAGATTTCATAGGAATCAGTGGTGCAGTTTGTGCGTAATCCTGGTAACTAATTCAAAACCAACCAACTGAAATGAGTTATAGCCGCACCCAAGGTTATATTTCTCCCTCAATTATATTGAAGGGTCACAGGTATGCTCTGCAGAACGCTTCCACTGATCTGATCTGGTATGGTTCATCTTTGTCTTGCTCTGTTGACTGTCTGACAGCCCAGACAAGTCAGATACAGATGTGTTTTTGCAAGGATAAATGTTAGTAACTGGCCAAGAAAACGTCCTAAGCCCCCGCAGTCCTGGTAGGATTGTCTGCCTGTCTGTCTGAGGCACACGACTCCCCCAGGTTGCTCACATGAGCTCAGCTTCCAGGTCGCGCAGCACAGGCTCAAGTAATTGACCCAAATCAAACGCTCGCTGGTATAAAAAAAAAAAAAAAAAAAAAAAAAAAGAGTGCCCGAGTCAAGCTTTGTTCTCTAGTTTTAATAACTTCCTGCAGCCGAGTTCATCACCCAGGATGTTGTTTCAGACCAGACAAGTTCATCATCTAGTCAAGCAGACTAAATAGGTGATGGACAAATTAAAGGGATTTTTTTTTTTGACATGAAGTTGTATGACATCCCATCAGCATTGTACTACATCAACAGTGACTAATCCCCCCCCACTTGGTTCCGCAAGTCCAGTTCTGGTTGGGTTTCCGTGATGACGAACGTAGTTCAAGTTAGTTGGCGGGGCCACTTAAGTAAAGCTTCTCAAAACAATATGCGTTCAAAAGAGTAATACATTTGCATCACAAAAATGCCCCCTCAAGAAAATCAGACCTTACAATCGCTCGGCGTTACTTTTTCTCCAGTCGTATCACTGCGCGTGTTTACATGCATGGATGAATACCGCTTCAGGGCGACAAGAGTCTTTTCATCCGAG
This sequence comes from Dunckerocampus dactyliophorus, assembly GCF_027744805.1. NCBI lineage: Eukaryota > Metazoa > Chordata > Actinopteri > Syngnathiformes > Syngnathidae > Dunckerocampus > Dunckerocampus dactyliophorus. The sequence continues at coordinate 13,089,140 of NC_072831.1, forward strand.
TCTCTTATTCCTTTTCTTATCGCTCATGTCTTGCCATGGTTGTTTTATTTTGGGTTCATTATGACATTTTTGCAAAGTTGCTGTAAATGTGAATTTGTTTGCATAATAAAGTATCTATCTATCTATGTATCTGTCTATCTATGTATGTGTATATGTCGTGGAATTAACACCGCCGCCACGAGTGGCACCTTTCAAGCAGCTCTGTCTGTTTATTCAACCACATGTTTCAGTGTCATGACGTGCGACGTCCGGCATCGTCTACCCATTGATATCAAGGCGGCAGCACCAGGGCTAAGATAAAAGTCAGGCGGCTCGCAAAGAAGTGGAGATTCAAGCCTTTGGTACCTTCCGTTATCATGGTAAACGTGAATTCACTACCAAGCAAGTTCCGCGAGCGCGCAAGAAACTCAAGGCCTTTAGAGAGTGCAGCTTATTTGTGCTTCACTGAATGGGTAACTGCTAGCGTCCCAGAGGCTAACTTGAGGATCTAGCCGACTTCAGTACAGTCAGAGTGGCCAGGAACACAAGCAAAGGAGGCGGGCTTGCACTGTATGTGAACAAACTGTGGCGCATCCTGGCCATGTGAACATTAAAATGTCCATCTATACAGCATTTTTTAAAATATCGGTTGTCATTATCGGGAAAAAATCCAATACCGATGTCTAACAATATCACATTTTTATGCAATATCGACCTGATATTATCGGTGGGACTATTATTGGACAAACCTAATTATTATGATATACTAACATAACAGTGGTTTATTTGGTCTCAAAAAATGTTGACAATAATATTTTTTGGCATCAATTTGTGGGACAATAAACATTTCAAAACACACCTGCGTTGTTTTGTGACGCCGTTAAATAAATAGGTTTGTTTTCATTGTACCTTTCTTAAAAATAACCGTAAAATCTCATCTCGTCTCGTTCTCACGGACTCTATCTAAATCTAAAAGTAAAAAAAATAAGAATTTTCAGATCACCCATCCATTCAACCATCCATCTTCTTCCACTTATCCGAGGTCAGGTCGCGGGGGCAGCAGCCTCCTTGAGACTTGGCGGAGGGCCTTCATACATTTTTCTTTATAAATACAGTTTCACTTTTACACACATAATAATGTGAAAAAAGAGTGCTTTAAAACTTCTATTTGCCAGAAAATGATTGTGTTGATATGCAGACCACAATCTTTCCACCTTGGCAGAGGTCTGCGCTGCACTGAGTGCCTTTCTATTTACATGTGGTTCTGTGCCACACACCATGTATTTATACAGTGAATCAGCTCTCTGCAGACACAACAATAACCACATAAATAGCCACTTTGTACAAAATACTTGAATACACACACACACACACACACACACACACACACACACCATTCCAAGCTGGGACAAATGTGGCGCAAGTCCCTGCGTGACTTTTTATTCCCAGAGTATGACAGAAAGCACATGCCTGCTGCTGGCAGGAAGAAGACATTCAAGTAAAAAAGAGGAAAGAGAGACAAACATTTGATAATGGTCTCTCACGTCATCTTTTGAAAAAGCAGCACTGTAGATGACAGCTGCTGACCTAGATCCTGAACCTAAGGGCGCCTCCCATATATAGGATATGACACAGGGAAACACAAGGTGCTCGAGTCAAGGTAGGAACGCCAGAGAAGGCGGTGGCTAACACCGCTCCGCTGTGTGCTCCAAATCATGATGAGCTTTTTCCATCGTTTACAATGATACCTGGCTCGCACGCATCCTGCCTCTCTTCCTGGGCTTAGCCAGATGTTGCTGTGTCTGTCTTGTAACTTCCAATAGTGAAGTGACTTCCTTCCAGCATGAGCTCACAGCTGCCCTCTCTGCCTGTAGATCAGGGGCCACAGAGAGCGAGCGCAAGTCTGCATGCTTGATGTCATCGTTAGGCCCCAGCCAGCCAGCCGAGGAGGAACTAACTATTCCACCTTACTTGTTCCGGGTGATTTGAAAGCAAAAGGAAAAGACCTCAACCAAGACTACACTGAACAGGATTTTAAAAGACAGATGGAAAAATGTTTGATATATCAAATGATGGCCAAACATGTTCAATTACATCCCTGATGATCTCAATGAATAAGCTGCTAAACATGAGTTCACAGGGAACAGGATTATTCTGCTCTGCATCTACTGAGACAAGCTTACATTTCCTAATGATGACAGACCATTCACAGGTGTATGTTTGACCACTAGCATATGTTCACTTCCGATAACAGTGACAACTTAATTTGGACTTACACTCAGCAGAGAGCTGTATCAAAAATGCTGTTTTGACAAAGATGATCATGATCTATTTTGATTGACAGACAACAAAATGGTGATTAACTTTGCATGTAGTTTGTCTCATATGTTGTTGAATTTGCAAACAACTGCAACTTTCTACCATACACATAGTACACATAGTATACATAGTACACACACCTATTATGTTGCACATACAGTACTCTCAGTAGAACAGCTTGTCTCAAACATTTTGTAATAATAAAGGCTTGGGAATGTACCATCCACTGCAATTGTCCAGCTGAAATACACCAAAAATAATCTCTTAGTTTTGTAGACCGCTTGCTCTCTCTAGGGTTGAGGATGAGCTGGAGCCTATCCCAGCTCACTGTGGGGAAAAGGCAGGGTACACCTGGACAGGTCGCGAATCAAGTGTCAAACACAAGGGACACATCGACAAACAACCATTCACACTGACATTCACAACTGCAATCACGGTGGGAATCGAGCCACAGTTTTGATGATTTTTGTGTATGTAATAGCAATTTTTTTAAATTTGAAATTAAGTTTTTTTACTACTTAATATGTGACTGAAGTGTATACTTACAGATTTAAGACATGGCGCTAAAATATGGCATTTTTCATTTTGTAATGACTGTACACAGTCATTTTATGGAGAGGATCGACAATTTTAGGGGCTGAAACGTAAGGGAAAGGGTAAAAGTAATGACTCCCTGAGTCTGAAGTGACCCGCACTCTCCCTGGAAATGCCAGTCCAGAAAATGGGAGGCTTTTTTATGTTTTCTGTCTAATGTGGCTTTCCTGTTCTGTTCTTGGACGTTACCAATGGTTTGCGCCATGTTTAAAGCATCTGTACACATTTGTGAAGGCATCTACTGATTGTGAATTTTGACTATAAATTAATTAAAAATCCAGAGTATTAAGAGTATTAAGAGAATTCAATCACGTCTTCACTGTTTTATTTCAGATCCACTGCGGTGTTAAAAGCTTTCGACAACCCAAGGTGTAACTCTTGTGCTCCCGAACCTCTGCACACAAAAGAGGGAAAATCTACTGTGTTACCTGTGTTATTATGGTTTGACCCCATAAATTGGATTGACCTGAAATTTCTCACACAGCCCAATGTGCGTTATAAAACACCCACTGCAACTTTAGGATGTTTGGTTGAATTACCTTAAAATTTGGCACGCACCTTTAGTGGACTGTCATGACATGTGTGGAAGACTTGAGTAAGACTGCTGGAAAAATATGGCCACCATCAAGGGTGCAAACGCGACTTTGCAACTAACTGCTCATATGTTTCACTATGTTACACTATGGCATGTCCAATTTTTCATTGTAAAAGCAAAATCATTGACCTAACTGTACTGTATCTCAGTCCAAACAATTAATCTTAATCTTTGTCTCTTCCATATCTGATTGCAAAGGAGGGCATAACACCATTGGCGGTGTCCACTTTCACTCGTCATATGGAAAACCATTACACCTCATCACATTTACGGAAATTACAAATCACAATGATCGCCAAGAATTTATACTGAGCAAGAACCAACACTGTAAATCTTCCAGCATGTTGCGCAAGCATGACTTGGCATTCACAGACACAGTAAATATTGTATCTTTGAACTCGTTTTGGTATTACAGCATGCGGATGTTCACCACTCATGAAGACATGACAGGCAGCATGAATGGTAGTTCCAGGCTCACGTCCTGAACCCAGATGGGTCTGGAACAGAGGTGGTCTTGGAGCCCAAACAAAACAATGTCAAGTGCTGTGAAAAGAGGCCAGGTCTGAATATTGGAAGATGAGTTCAAAAAGGCTACAAACACTCTGATCTGCGAGCTTGAACTGATGCTGTACACAAACTATGTGAGAGAATGTCCAATGGAGTACACTGCCAGGGCAAATAGTACACTAGGTTTGCTTTGAAGTATTATTGAACCTACACCAAGGGTGGGGGAGGGTTGTCAAGATATTTAGTTAGGTGGTTCAGATGGTTCGGTGCCAGTAAACCCTCGTTGACTTGGATAGCATGAATTGGCATGATATCAGCGTGTCTACCGGGAAACAGGAGTCTCAGGAGATGGATGAATGGGAAAATTCTGGATTTATCTGATGATCCTGTTTAGTCCAAACATTCGCGCAAAGACACACACAGTCACACACACGGTGACCCAGATCCCGGGAATTGTTTACCTCTCAAATAATCTCCGTAGGCCGCCCTGCTTGACTAGCTCAAACAGTGTTTATGTGAGACCCCGCACAATAACGTATGGGTCAAAGTGGATTCATTTGCTCACAGCCCTGTCTGGTGGCTGTTGTTACTGTCTCTCCCAATAAATTTCCACATGAAATAAAGCTTTTGTCAGTTACAGCTAATGCATTTCAGAGGGACAACCTAGTTTTTCCAACGGTAAAATGCCATGAAAAAAAAAACTAGGGTATTTTGATATTACTCTAAAGTTTCTTCTCAGTCCTTGAAACTCAGCACAAACGTTTCTTGGCAACGCTCTTTTTTCATTTCCATTTGTTTGAGAGTAGCCTCTTCCAAAACCATGTCTAATAGCTTGAATTGTGGGTTTATGGAAGCCAATGCAAAAAATAGACCGATATGAAGAGCTCGCCTGGATGTCGGATAGAGACATTTGGCTCGAAACTGACTGTCTAAACAAGACAGTCTGACGGCAGGCAAAAGTGTCTGGAATGGGCATCCCATTCTGAATCACAACACACAGCTCAATAGTGTCCACATTTAACACATCACAATGGTCGCTATGTATTGCAGACAAACGATGACAAATCTCTGCAGCCTTTGCATTTATAACCACACAATATTGATTAGAGGTGTACATTAAATATAAATGTACCCATTTTCCAACCAAAACTTGTATTGTGTAAGATTCGTTCAAAATTAGAGCAATTTTAGAAGGTTAGTTGCTAAATGGTCAAGTAAATGACCATCATTACAAGTGTAAAATGTTTAGGCATTTTCGTGTAATTTAGAGAACGCTTATAAGTTAATTTCACTAACTCGTCAAATATGCTGATCATCAGTCTGACCGGAGTGAGCAGCAGAAATTAAAATAATTGCAGCAAAAACAATGACAACGTTGTACTTCTCTCAACTACTGCAAACTCATTTTTCCAGAAAAAGAAATGGGCTGATTTATGAATGGGTTGGGGTATAAATGTGAGTCAAATGTACTGGATGCAAGATGTAGGCGAGACTGGGGACAGTTGCAACTGGGGACGGTTGCAACAAGCCTTATTTGTCTAATCAGTAACATGCTAGAGTGATGACACTCATACTGCACATGCTCAGTTAGACCCTCTACTCGCCAAGAAGAAAGCGGCCATATTGCGCATCTGGTCCAGCTTCTATCAAGACAAGGTTGTTTTGGAGGTATGAAAGTAGCTTTTTTCACGAGCTGTATTTTTGTCATACTATCCTAATATTTTGTATGAATTACTCCAAAACTACCTGGTTTGAATCACTGTTTTGTTGACTATTCAGCAACATTGCTTACATTTGTCAATGTCACTGTGGCTAGTTGGCACATGGTGTTTTGTCATGACTGATACTATGGGGACGGTTGCAACTGTTGTAACTGTCCCCATGCTAATATCAAAATAGACCACACTAGGCTCAATTAATATATTTTACTGCTCATGATGGGCAGAATAGGGAATCATAATAAGAAATGAATGCTAATGATAAACAAAATAATTACAAATCTGAACAGAGGAAGGCAAAAAAAATACAAGAACATCAAACCACAAAGAAAAGTGTAAGGAAAACCAAAAAAAAGAAGAGGGAAGAATCAGACTCTGAAGAGGAGTCTGTTTTTTTTCTGTGAGCTAGAACTGTTCAGAAGCTGCTGGAATAGTTCACAAGACAGGAGATTTGTTGGGGAAGAGGCGAGTGTTGCAGTTTTATTTTTTAAGCATTTGTGTGCCTTTAACAAAACTTAAAAATCAAACTTTATATTCACTGGAGTTTTAAAACAATGTGAATTTTGTTCACTAAAACTGTTCACTGTTTGTCCACATTTTTAATAAATGTTTTTTGCACTCCAAATTATTCTATTCTTTTTGTCCCAAATTGAAATATTGAGTTTTTATAGCGTCCGTAACATTTGCACATTGACTCAAAGTAGGCCTATGTTTTACACAAAACTAAACTTATTAAATACTTTAATATTGTATACTGTGGTTATTTAAACAAAAAGCATAAAATTTTGGTGAAATTTAATGTTTTTTATATGTTGCAACCGTCCCTGATCGGTGTTGCAACTGTCCCCGGGTTTGGGGTTAGTTGCAACGTCTGAATTTTTTCATTCAAATAAATATTGTGATTGATATGTTATATGTAGCCATCTTTAAATGGTATGGCTATTTAGCAGACAGATGTAGGTTTACTATGGAAAGATTTGGTGTGACTAGTCTAAATAATCGCTGAGTAATTGAGAGTAATGTAAAAAGTGTTGCAACTGTCCCCAGTCTCCCCTACATCGAGGGACGACTGGATAGTAAACCTATATTACTATACGAATTGTACACAGACTACTCTACAGTATATCCTAGTAGTTTTATTTCTATAGTATTGTCCTATGAGAAGAACACTGTAATAAAATGATTGCTAAAATGTGAGGAGTGTACTCACTTTTGTGAGACACTGTGTCTACCTTTAAACATGTGGGAAGGCATGAGTGTAGGGGGAGTCGGTCCAGACCAACTAAAGTAAATTATATGATCATTGATGTATGATTTATTGACAGTATTACATATACGTTTGTGTTTCTGTACCAACGTATAGCTGTTTGCTTTTGGGTGCGTGAGTATAAAGGTTGCTTCAGGTATTCAGTAAATGCAAATATAGTGAGATTGGATAGGGGTCACTTTAAATTGCATGTAAGTAGAAATCAGATATAGGCACCAAATTGGAATTGGGCACTTAGACCTACAGTGTAAATCCAGCTTTAATGTGAAATGACTGGAGACTGGGAGCTAGCCAGTGGTTTTAAAATCTTAGGGACACCAACAGACATAGTGATGCGCTGACTTGGCAACACCTCAAACATTTGTCAAAAATGAAGAAGTTTCCTGGATGAGAGGTGAAAAGTCATAGAAAGAATCTCCCAACAAGTCCATTTGTACTCAATTCACCCCTTCTCAGATAACTTCGACCTGAATGAATAAAAATCTTCACTGATCATCCCAGGAGGTGTTATTCAAGACCTCAAAGACATACATGCACACTCTTTTGCTATCCAGCAGTGTTATAAATCCCTGTCATGTCTACAACATCAACTACAATGTCGTATTGTGTTAAGTGGAAACATTCCAGATTAGCAGTGAAGATGCTGTCATAAGTTTACATAGTCCTTGCCAAGTATGACATGGTGCGTGCAGAATTTAATTTAGTAACAAGTTTTTACAATTTCTATATCTGATACGTGATAAGAGATGAATTGCTATCTGGGTATTTCAAACCTGTTTGCTTTTAGAAGAGTTTGCTTTCTAATAGTTGATATACCACACATGGGCCCACGGTCAAAAGACTTCAGTCTGGAATTTGGTTTGTCGGAGCAGTCTCTGTATATTTTAGGAGGTGAAAGAAGTCTCTGCGGGCTGAGAAAAATAAATTAATCCTTTTTTTAAACACACAAGTCGGTGTACCAAAGCATGTGCGCCACACCAGTGGTCAAAACCAATTGTGGTCATACGTTTCATTTCTCAGGCTTTATGCAGAACTCATCCATTCATCGTTTGCCACCAGAGCCCTTGTGTGATTCTTTCAATAAAATCCTGAGGTTTGATCCTCAGCAGGAGCCAATAAATATAATATCCCACCATAGGGGAATTTTCATTACACTGTCGTTGTGTTTTTCTCTTAGCAACAAGTGGTAGACTTTACGTTAATTGGAAATACAAAAATAACCCAGCGACGGCTCCTGTCACAGTAAAGTCTGACTTTAAATTATAGCTCTTTCTAGAAGTTTAATCTCTGGTAGTAAACCTTCAGACTCTTAGCGAAATTCACAGTTGGTGCCAAGCCAAACACTCTCGCCGTTTGTGCTTCGACTACATCTTAAATGTTAAAACCATAAAACACAAAACACATTTTCATCTCTGCCAAAGAGACACAAACTTGGGGGGCGGGGGGGGTAAACATAGGCCAGGGGGGATAAAATTAAATGTTTTTATGTACTGAAAGGTCTTCATGTAACTTAGGAGAAGGTGAAGCATGGTCCAGGGAATAGCTATTTGTATTAAGGGTATATCCATTTACTATTGCAAAAAAATGCTTTTTCAGGCTGCTTTCAGTTCTATGGTTTGCTTTGTCAGGTGCAAATTGCTCAGTGTTTGCAACAATAGTGTGTGAATCCCTCAATCCTTTTCATAGAAAAATGTATCGGAGCAAACCATGTGATCGCTCTTTTAGTCAGCTGTGGGAGTAAAAAAAGGAAGAAGGTCAGAGTCGTGACTGAAACAGCGAACATGGAGCAAAACAGTCCTTTGTTGGTAACAAACAATTATAGAGACAATCTCGACTGAGGTCGGATCATTTTGTCGCCGTAGTCAAACCATGCACAATTCTTTCGGAAGCGTAGGGTTTCCCAAACCTTTTCCCAAATGCAGAGGTTCTTCCCCGAGGCCCAACCTACTAAATACCAAATTGACCAGAATATAAAACAACACATCTATTTCCAGGCAAAAAAGGCAAATTCTTTTTTTTAAACTGCTCAGCTTGTTTGATGACTGCTTCCATGATTAACATGATCTTAAAATTAGCTTCATAACTCTTCATAACTGTTGTACCTTTCCCAACCTTCAATGTGTTTACTATAAAGCTGTTTCGAAGGAATAATAACTAAATGCAGAGGCATTTTCAGATGAAATATTTTGAAGTAGTCCATCGTCTCAGTTTGGATACACGCACAACAAATGAAAAACTTTGGACGACAACGACAAGCAGAGCCGGACCATTCACCAATGCAGATGACAGAGAACTGCATCATGGCTGCTGTAAACAAGGTGGAATCCGTTGACCAAATTAAAAACTATTTAACTTATTTTATGTACATTTATTTAACATGAAATACGTCTGTGATGCAACTTTTTTGCACGATTAATTTACTTGAAATACTGCTGTGACGCTTATTTTAATTTGATTAACTTTTGTTTTATTTACATAAAATACTGCTGTGATGCACCTTATTTTTGTTAGACGCACTTTTGGTGTTACACAAAAACAGCTTTGTTTCAAACACCCAGTTCAATGTTTGTGGAATGCTTTGTCTGAAAGTCATATCAAATAAAAACATTCAAAATGTGATTACTCATGTCAAGTGGGCATCCGGGGACGCCACATGTCTGGCCCTTGGCCCTTACATTTTTGAGATCTTCCTTAAGTAGTTGATTAGCCCTGACCTACCCATTTGTTGGCAGAAATGTATTTTTCACCCGAGTCAGCTCTGTTCTCCCATGAAGAGGTGACTTAGGTGTGAAAAAAAATTGTCAAAAAAGGACTTCGGCCATTATTTTAAGAATGTGACAATATTTGGGTCAATATACTTAGTATCATGTATTGCCATAACGCTGACATGTACTGTATGTATAGTACAGAACACAGAAGTTTATAAATAAAGATTTACTACAGCAAACATGAATAAAAAAAAAAAAAACAACAACAACAATCTAATAATCCAGCCAACAGAAACTGATGATTTTTGGGGTCTGTTCTTGGTGGTCTGGGAGCTGATTTCGGTCCACATGGCTGGCACTACGGTTAAAAAATATTTTCTTCACAACAGAGCAGAGTAGTAAGTTGAAAGCATCCTTATTCATGTTAGGATGCTTGAGTGATGTTTGTAGGTGTCTATGTGCAAATGCTTTGCAACTCCCCTCATGTGTACTGAAAACCTTTACACATTATTTTTTTGCAAATCATTTTTGAATTTATGAATAAAACGTATCGTTCTGAACATCATGAAACCTGTTTTTTGGCGGCACACCATGTTATTTTACGCTACCTCACATGCAAACTGCACATTAATGACTTTTTATTAAAATGACTGTTTGCGACTTAGCAAAGGTTCCTGCGTATGTGTGTGTTACCTGGGGCGTAGCTTAAACGCTCAGCGCAGAAAGAGGGCGGGACATTTTCAAAGTTAGTGCCCTCTAGGGAGTCCCATAACTGTTGCACTGTGCTTTACATTTAAAATGTCAACAAATGAATGTGATTTGTTAAATAAGTGTGATATTTGAGAAGTTTATGTTCAAAAAGTTCTGCAATTTGCTTCATCGCTTGTCATCGAAGGCTCCTGCAACTAAACCAGTTGAGAACCGCTGCTTTAAACCAAACCTTTGGCTGTGTTATGTAACGAAAGAGGTGGTTTGTTTGAAATGCACGCTCCTTGGAAATTCAATTTATTGAAGGCAATGCTAGTCGTCCAAAAAGAGTATGTTCCATCACAGACTGCACACAGACACGTTCTTCTAAAATGCATGAGTGAGCCAAACATCGGTGAGCAATTAAGTCCCAGTCTTTTTTTTTGATAACATCTCTAGTCATTATGACTTAGATAATTGTGCGCCCTGGAAGAATATTTCCCCCTGTGAAAATTTGGGTGTGTCTTAAGGGCTTATCGCACCCGCCACAGAGGCTGGATTAAATCATGTTCGCTGTGTATGGACAGCCTTCCAAGAATCCCTCTGGTAGCAGCCAGATACTGGGTGAAATGAATTAGTGTTGGGTTTGGATCGGATAACTCATTCTTTCTTTCTCCAAAAGGGGATGGCGCTCATATAAAGGGGTCTAGCACAACATTGAAAACAGTACAGATTGTTGAGAAATTACTATAGCAAAGATTATCAGTTGGATCTGCTACACAGACAAATGAAGAGATGAAATGCAAGTTGATTATAATGGTATAATTTGAGCATGAAAATAGTATAATAGCTTTGTGAAAGTTGAATCGAAGGCAACTGGACTTCTTCATGCTTGTCAAAAAGGCTTCGAGTCAACTATTAAGGATGAATGACTACACACAGTATGTAATAGAGTTGGACATGAACATAATACACAACTGTAGTGGGGCAAACAGTTCCCTTTTTGTCTCCCAGGGTACCCAAGACATAACAAATCCAGAAAGGTCCAGAGATCCTGGATGGAAGCAAAGTGGTGCGGTTGCTGTGGTTCAGGGGTTAGAATCATACCGTCTGGAGACATTGTGAGCTGAGGGGTAATTCAATACTTTTTGGTCTGTTGTAGTTTCTCTGATCATTCACTTAGGAGAATGCCATAGGACAGGTCAGCAGAAAGAGACCTGACAAAAGTATTTCTAGTTTCAGCCAGTTTTTCCGGTATATGGACAGAAACGATGGAATTTTTCAATCTGGTAGCATCGGTCTGTAAGCATAAATATTTGATCTAATTGTGAGTATATATTGACATCCCCTGGTATGCTAGGAGTATGCTATCTCTTGATGTTTAGGATTTGGCAAACAGAACTTGGCATACTGACACTGCTGTCCAGAGAGTGTGTTGCGGACAAGGCTTTAGAGAAATGGGATGTGGGCGTGAAAGACGTATCTGTCCCACGCTGAGTGCTAAATTCTCTATGGTCCTTTGTTCCCCCTGGCCTAGCAGGAAGCCAAACACTCATGGGACTCATTTGGCTCTGTATTTTTAGACAGAAACACAGCTACTTTTCCTGGCCCTGACTGAGTCAATATTGCGTTGTTAAGTCTAAAATTCAGTCTACAGTACATTCAGGGTGTCTTCCACACATGTTAGACTTCTAATATACAGTAAATGAAGCTGTGAACCCATGTGCTTGGGCGTTAGCAAAACAATAGCATTCAGAAAGCACAAACCGTAAAAATTTGTTAACTGAAAACTCAATTATTGAATGAAGGAGCCAAAAGAAGGTTTCATCCAGATAAAAAATGATTGGCTCGGAGGGAACAAAATGCAAAACACAACAAATTACAACATGACCAGCTAAGATTTGACGACGATAAAGCGGGCCAAACTTGCTGAATGAGGTTGTTGCCAATGGTACAAATAGGTTGAACATTACAGCTTCTGACCCTGACGAACCCTGGACTTGTCACCAGTAAAACACAGGAGACATACAGTAAAGGCAAACAACTAATCGCATTCCCACTTATAGACAATTTAGATTCTCCATTTAGCCCAAAATGCAGGTTTCTGAAAACCCACTCAATAGTTGAGGGGAACATGTAAACTCCACATAGGGATGTTCCAACCAAGACTGTAACCTGGACTGCAAGGCAAACATACAAACTACAGTCACGAATAATGAAACATGAATCTCAATTTACCTGTCATTATTGATTTGTTTACACCTTATTCCATAAATAAGCAGGTATAGCAGAAGGGATGGTAACTAGTTAAAATTTTGATAATTAGAATGATGCCATCCATGGCTTATCCAAGTTTCTGGTCAAAGCTACAATTCTGTCATATAAGAAGGATTAATTGCTGATTCCTTGCTGACAGGTGTCAGGGCAAAGGCCACGTTTGTAGCAACAGCATGTATCCGAGAAATAGACAGGCAGTTAAAGTAACCACTTCCAAATTCACCCCTGTTCTAAAAAAACAAGGACTCAAATAGAAATTCGCAACAGGTGGCAATGTGACATGTCCAACAGGATAAAACCTACGCCTAAAAACTACCAGTTGCTAGCCCAAAGACAAAAGCATGATGTTGGACATGTCAGATCAGCAAAGCAGACCGCCAGACGGTATAGCAGGAACATTCCAAGGCTAAATACAGTATATTAAAAACACATGGCATTTGTGCCACCCTTTTTATTCCTCCAACCACTCCTGCATTTTTGTTGTGCTTTGAGATAATTGCTAATCAGTACTGACAAGAGCATTGAATTATATTTCAATACAGGTGCTGAGGTAACCTCCAGGATTTTCACGGCAGATCCAGTTTATGCCGCCGCTGGTGGTGTGGTTTGTCTGGAATGGGAGTGAAAGCAACCAGTGATCCATGATTAACAAGGAGAACTCCCACTATAACCACAGTTTCCTCTGAGAAACGGCTGAGTGGTTATGCGCAAAGCCTTGAGTCAACAACCCACACACAAGCGCCCGGCCTTAGTCACCACCGGGCATATGTTGGTCATACAGAAGTGGGCCATTTAATTCAGAAACAACCGTCACACCTCTTTAATCATCACTCAGGAAATAACAACACTGTACTGTACAGTTAACATTGAGATGGAAATGCATAAACAACAATCCCCGCACTGTGAAAACCTGTCAATGTACGTACAGGTATGTGCGTATCAGGATGAGAGAGTGGGGATTCCCCTGAAAATGAGGCTTTATCGGTGCTTGTACCTGTATGTATTTTTGCACTTGGGATACTGCTTTATCACGTTTGTTCAACCTCCCTTTCCAATTTGGTATCAAAATAATATGCAGACTTAAATCATAGCGATCGCAAGTGGACAAAAGTGAAGCTCAAGTTCAACCCATTCAAATAGAAGGGTCCCAATATCCGGCTGAAATAAAACATATGTAGGACAAAAACTTAGATACAGTAGATACTTTATTCATCTTCAAGAGATATTCATATCTTATCAATTTATCAGTGCTCATGTAAAAGTCTTCTCAAAATGTAACCATGCAAAATACACATTTTTGAACCAATGTTTATGTTTTTTTAAGTGTGCAAAAAACATAAACCATTTTTAATTTTCATTAAATTGAAATATTGAACATCATTAATGGAATCATTAATTTTATAGTAAGTAAATAAGAAAATTAAAAATGGTTTATGTTTTTTTAAGCGTGCAGGTGTGGGGAGTATAAGGTAAATGGTCTTTCACATGTATAGCGCTTTTCCACCTACAAAGGCACTCAAAGCGCTTCGACACTGTTAGCACATTTACCTACTGATGGTGCAGCATCAGCAGCAACTGGGGATTCAGTATCTTGCCCAAGGAGACTACAACATGATCACGGGAGGACGAAGGAATTGAATCCGTAACCTTCAGGTTGGGAGACGACCACTCTACCGCCTGAGTCATGCCGCCGCCATCTCTGAAGGAGTACGCAACTGTGAAAAGTTTAAGGAACCACTGGCGTAAGGCCTTTGAATTGCCAACAACGTTAAGGACATATTCACGGTACTTGTTTTTCTGGCTCATCTCATTACAAAAAAAATAAAATAAAACTTGTCCCAAAACATATATATTCCTGTATACAGTATATATACTGTATATATATATACGTATGTAGGTAACAATGTAGTAACAATGTGTAATATTGACGGTGTAGCTATCCCCCTTCCGTTCTTGCTATTGGCTGTTCAAAAAGAAGGCAACTTTGCACAATTAAGTACTATTATTGTTAGTCAAATACAAGCAATCAGAAAATAATGCTATTTGTTTTATAGTTAAAATTAAATAAGACATAAATAGTCTATATCAGAGTAATCCAATGAGCTAAACAATAGATGAACATTAGAGTTATTCAGTATTTCTGATCACTAAACAGAATTTAAGAAAACACATTTGTAATAAAAAATTGACATGTCAGTGTCATCATTCATAGAAATTAGGATACCAATATTTTCAATTTGAAAATCCTTCCAGGTTGTCACAGATGAGCTAGTTACCATGGGTTACCATATTCCTTTATCATCAGAGCTACATCAGCAGTCCAGGTGCCTTTTTCAATCGGATTATGTAAGAAAAATGAGAGCAAATTGACCTTTGGAGGGATGATGTACATGCTTCACACACATCCTGCTCTGCCCCGCTCTGTTTCCTGTAGACGACTGATGTCATAGACTAATGGGGGTGTGGAGGTGATATGAAGCTCTCAAAGGAGATTGTGCTTTATGTGTTATCACCATTCCAGAAAAACCGGTGGTATTCATCACAGGTCCTGACCTTCCTACGGCGACCAGATGTGATCTATAGGATCTCATGCTGGCAGGAACAGGTTTTTCACTACTGCTGAACGCACCCTCTCTTAAGGGAAAGCTCATGACACAATGAAAAAGTAGTCGCCAGACGGTCAAGACATCACAAATCAGGCGAGGAAATGTCTATCCACACTGAGGTATTTTGTATTCAAAGTTAAAATGGTCACTAAAATTGAAAAAAGGGTGCATGGTTGTCACAGGATCTCACAAGCGGGGGATTACAAGCGGGGTAAAAAATGGGCCACCGTGCCCCCACACAGGCCTAGGTCACATTTGTATTAAATCATGACATTTTACAGGTAGGCTACAGACACTGAGCAAAAGGATACCTGGTGGGTTTAGCAGTTTTAAACAAAACACCGTTGCAGACTGTTCATTTTATAAATTGTTTTTTCTATTTCCAGAGGGACCTCAAATTTTGACGAGAAACCTCGAACATCCATCCATCCATGGGGTGTCCTCATTTTGTCACATGACCGTATGTATTACTTTGTGTCAGCAAACTGTTTCACTCCTGAACCACAATCTTTTGTATTTCAATCTTTAATCTTTTGAACGCATATTGTTTTGAGAAGCCAAATCTCAAAAGCCAATATCTTTTATGTACTGTAACACAACAGAAACATTAAATTTGCCATATTAAACAGTAGAAAAAAGTTTGTGCGACCAAAGGGCAAATTTGGAAACACCAAAGCTATCAGTCGTAAGTAAATGTTGGTCTGGTGCCCCGCTATGACTGCCGAGGACTATAATAATAATAATAATGTGGTAATGGGTCATATCATTCACCACATCAGTTATACATACAGTAGTTATACGTGTTATACATGCATAAGTGCTTTATGCACAACTTGCAATCCAACCAGCGTTAGCATCAGCAAGTGACGTGTGCCTGTTTTTGAGTTGAACGGCTGTTTGCAACTTGGAGATGTCCAAGCAGAAGCTGTAGTAACTATACATTTGATTGATTTTACTCAAGATTCAGATCAATCTACGTAGATGTTCGGACTTGTCTGCACCCTTAATCACAGAGCGGTTTTATTGACCCTCACATTGCATTTGGCTCAGCGCCACCAATCACCGGTTCCGTTTCATAACACAACTCATACATAGAAGAGATACTGTTGACAATTAGCAACATTGTCGCTATATTTAGTAAGTAAGTGTTTCTTGTGTCATGCATTTATTCCGTAATTAAATAAAAGCGATCAACAAAGGTGAAGAATCCGCGGAGCAGGTGTGCAGGAGTGAGCTCCACCTCCATACCGCCGTGCAATGCATCTCTGAAAGCTGTAAAAACAACAAAACAACAACAACAAAAAAACATCCACAATGGAACTTCCTCGAAAAACATGCATGGGTGTCCAAAGTGTGACACAGGGGCCATTTGTGGAATGTGGCTCATTGCAGAAATAAAATAAACAAAAAGTGGAAAATACAGCAAAAAGGCATAATATAACTAGAAAAAGCTGAACTGTTGATACGAATAACTAATAAAAACACAAAGATTTTTCATTAAATATGTATAATGAATGTATATGTTGTTTTTTATTCTAATTTTTTTAAAATATTATAAATATTAAAGGACAGCTGGACAGCCCCAAAAAGACAAAGACAGGTAGATAAGAGATTATTATTATTTATTACAATCATTGTACAGTATATTATCATAACGGTGGTTAACTGTTAACTGGTCTCAAAAAAGGTTGACAATCATAACTTTGAGTGTCAATTTGTGGGAGAATAAATATTTTAAAACACACCCGCATTGTATTGTGACTCGGTTAAATAGAAGTTTGTTTGTCCAGTCGTATTTTTTCATTGTACTTTTCTTAAAATTAATGTTAAAATCTCATCTCGTCTTGTGGACCCAATCTCGTGCATCGTCTCGTCTCTTGAGGCGGGTGTCTCGTGACACCCCTACTAATAATAGACCATAGCCTACCACAAAACAGCGACCATTTATGATTTCATACGTTTCTGTAAAACCCTAATACGGTGAGGGAGCGATAATCGAACCGCCATATTGCGAGGGCCGACTGTATATACATGAAATAAAAATATTGCTGAGCATGTACTCATTTTTGTGAGCCCGACGGCACCGACATGGAAAAAAGGGAGAGAAAAAAATGCACTTTTTACAGACTGTGTGAAAGGGGCTTCAGCTTACCTTGTTGATGTAAAAAGATCATTATCAGTGTGATTATTGTTTTAATTTTTTTTTTATTTAAATGTTCGTCTCTCCTTGCTTCTCCGTCTAATCATTTTTCCAAACTAGCGTGTGCTCTTGGCGCCGCTTGACAGGTGAGGTCAATAACAGGGTGCTGCTGACATAAAAAGGCAAATGTGATCCAAGACAGACTTATTTAGTACCTGACACCCTCTGCAGTAGGAACAAAGTGGAAGGAAAGTAGCTGCACGTATGGGAAGGAATTTACTCCCTGGGCATTTAGCTAGAAAAAAAGATATTTGTGAACTAAACGTCAGTCCTCCCTACTCCTTATTTCAAATAGCAAGGCCAGGCAATGAGGTTGTCTCGCTATCTCACTCCATGACTTTATGTTGCTCGTGCTTTCCTGGCTTTGGAGCTGTGAAACATCAATCAGATATACGAAACCAAGACTTGCATCCTCCATTTCTTCTCCAGGGGGAACACTTTTCCACCCTTTAAAGGCAGGTCTACGCCAAAAGAATGCAGAACATTTTATTTCAGTCCACGAGACCTGAGCTTTGCGCTCCACTTTGTCTCAAAGCTTCCTGGAAGTATCCGGTAAAGAAATAAATCTTAGAAGATTTACAACGTTGGCAGATTTTCCACATGTCATGTTCAGGGCTTTATACTCTCACCGCAACTAATAATTAGTCTAAGCTCTATGCCGGGAAACCTTGAATTCATGAAGAGGGAAGCGTCTCATCTAGAGCCCAAGCGTACTTCTTATAAATAGTTAGTCAGCTTTAGCAGAATTATGAGGGTGAAGAGTCACCAAGAGGGCAAAATGACTCAGCATGACTGTCTTCCTTTTACTATCACTCTATTTGACCCTCACCTGTGAGTCACCAAGCAAATATGTTGTGTAAGTCAACAACAAGGAGGAATACTCATGGCAAGTGGGCAGACTTCACGGCATAGCAATTAGAATTACTATGACTCAAAGATAATCGTTTTGGAGAGTGGAGTGTACAAGAACAGCCCTATGAACTGGGAATCTTAAAGAGCCGTAATATAACTACAACACTGGCGGACACACAATATGTCAAAAGAACCGCACAATTAGCAAGAAAAGCACCATGCAAGCGCTTATAGAACATGGCCATGTGGTTTGTTTAACAGGATATGCCGGGGGTCTTCAAATTGTTGCACAGTAGCACCTCAGAGAACATAATACAGTTAGGGACCAAAACAAACACTGGAACTTCCAAAATCAAAACACACTCTGTTTCATGACACTGGTTAACCCCCAGTTTGATCTAACGTCAAATAAATTATCAACGGAAATTAAAACAATCCATCAGCATCAAGTCATCGCCATCATAGATTAGGCGGGGGCGGCATGGCTCAGGTGGTAGACTGGTCGTCTACCAACCTGAAGGTTGCGGGTTCGATCCTCTGTCCTCCCGTGATCGTGTCAAAGTATCCTTGGGCAAATATATGAACCCCCAGTTGCTCCTGATGAGTAGGTAAATGTGCTAACAGTGTTAAAGCGCTTTGAGTGCTTTGGAGGTGGAAAAGGGCTATACTGTACAAGTGAAAGACCATTTATTAGTTGGACAGTCAGTGTTAAGCATGGTTACCGGTTTCAAGGTATATGATGGTATAAAAAAAAAGTTATGGTTTCAAAACTCTTTAACGATAACGCTTTTAATCTAAGTGATACCTGCCTCTCCAGCCTGGTAGCAGTGAATTCCCACTTTCCACCCTCGACAAGCCTTCAATACGTGGACTGAGAGGGTCCTTTGGATTTCTTCCCATCAGCAGTGTACTACAGTAACAGTGACTTACCCCCCCCCCCCAATTGGTCCCGCGAGTCCAATTCTGGTCAGAGATCCGTGATGCGAATGTATTACTCTTTTGAATGCATATTGTTTTGAGAAGCCAAACTCTTTACTTAAATGGCCCCAGCAACTAAGCGGAACTGAATTCCTCGTCACGGATCTCCGACCAGAACTGGCCTTACGGGACCAATTGGGGGGGATGTCATACAACTTCATGTCAAAAAATCTGAACTATCCCTTTAACAATTTTAATAAACTATTATAAATAATGTTTTTGCCTCCTAGAAACAAACTGATGATTATGTTAAAAGTATACCACCAGAGTTCCCTAACCCTCATCGACGGTTATGGGCAACATTATGTCCCTTCACCCAACAGGGAAGGGGACAATTTTGCATATTCTTGCTTGGATATCCAATTTAGACTCCCCCTCTCTTTCTAAAATCAGAACATTATGGGAGCAATATCTTCAAATCTCACTTGCTGGTGAAGTGTAGACCAAAATTTTGGCAGGGGGTACACCCATCATAAATGTGTGCCCGACATGGTTTCATTCAATTCAAGGTGGTACGTCGTGTGCACTATTCCAAAGTAAAAATGTCCAAGATCTCCTCAGAAATTAAACCAAAATGTGACAGGTGTGGGCTGACGGATCCATCCATCCATCCATTTTCTATGCCGCTTCTCCTCATAAGGGGCGCGCTGGTATGCTGGAGCCTATCCCAGCTGACTTTGGGCGATAGGCAGGGTACACCCTGGACTGGTCGCCAGCCAATCGCAGGGCACATATAGACAAACAACCATTCACACTCACATTCATACCTAGGGACAATTTAGAGTCGCAATTAACCCTCGCACGCACTGGAGAACATGCAAACTCCACACAGAAATGCCCAGGGGAGAATCAAACCGAGGTCTTCCCGACTGTGACTGTGTGGCCAACCTGCTAACCACTAGGATGCAACGTTCATCAATATGTTGGTTATGCCCTAGCTTGGAAGGATTCTGGAGGGGCATTTTTGATGCCTTTTCCACTGTTTTCAGAATTAGAATTGCTCCAGACTCTTTGATGTTGTTGTTTGGGGTCTCACCGGATGGGTTGTATCTGCCCCCTGGTGGGCATAGGATAGTCGCTTTTTCAAAGGCTGTCTCACCCATAATCTCTCACTGGATAAGGGACGTGCTAATGAACCAGAAACTGGAAAAAATTTGATACACACTAAGCGGCTCAGTGAAGAAATTTTATAACACATAGAGGCCCTTTTTGTCCTTCGTTGATGAACCCACCGTGCAACCACAGGAATGACTGAAGAAAAGGTACATGCTTGATGACATTGTCTTTGGTGGGCCTACTGGCACTCAGGTACTGACCATGCTGCTTCTCCTGGGCTACTCGTATGTTCGACTCTCTTGTTCATTGTGACTAGAGGCCGGGAACTGTGAGCTCACTTTTCATGCAAGGAACTCTAGTCGTTACGTACATCTGGATAGACCTTCACTATGGAACTATGACCCTTGAGGAGGACGAGATGAACATTTGTGGAAAGGGAGGGCCTATGGGGTGTGTGTTGCATGTTTTTGTAAAAAAAAATATTTGTTAAACTATAATAAAAAGACCTTTGAAAAATAAACTTCATACTGTAATAGTCAGGCATGCCAGCAAGGGAAATATGTTATATTTGGAGAAAAATCGGATCTTGGTCACAAAATTTAGAACAGTTTGACAAATGTTAGTTGTAATCACTGACAAGCTATGGACATTTTCCCAGAAAGCCTTTGTTTGAAAAATATATCAGCAACCCGAATCAAGAATATGGATCTTGCCATGATCAAGTGATTAATCAGACCATTTTCAAGCAAACTGCAACTAAAACAATGCACGCCAAGAAACTATTAGGCCTGTCTGATTAGCAGTCTTTGGAGAGTTTATTTTAAAAAAAAGTGTTAATCACAGCATTTATTAGCTGGATGTGTAAAAACAGGAGGAAAATAAGTGAATCTGTCAATAGAAAATAGAACGTCCCCTATCTATTTTCATAGAAAATAACCTGGTTGACACTTCTGCCTGGTAAACGGTGTTATATTATTCCATATATTACAGATTTACCTTAATACTTCAAATATGGACGCAAACGCTTATCAGTCTTGACATGTGTTTTACATAGTGTAAATCAAAGATTAACAGTTGAATCGAGTCATGTGGAACGATTTAGCCCAATCGTAAACACACATGGTTGAGGAGTTTGTAATTAAACAGCTGTTTGTTCAAGAAAATTTTTAAAATGTTCTAATCTGCTTGTTTATATCTTTTTTGTGGGCCTCCCTGCATGGCACTAAAGATAATTTAAACAAACTTCAGGGGTTGGTTTTTCAGATAAATAGATAAATGGGTGGAAATTCATGGCAGGGTGAATGCGGGTCATACATCTCAGTTAGTAGTTACGTTAAAATACAGTTATCTCAAGAATTGAAAAAAAACAGTTAAATTACAGCTTATTCTGGGGTACTGGTCTTTGAACCAACAGGTATAAAGCAGTAAAAACGTCACAGGCTGTTTTAGTTTCTAGGTTTGGTGGAAGTCTCTTTTATTAAATCAATGTCTTCCCTTGCCAGTATGCTGTGTCCTTCATGGCTACTGATACCTAGCTAATAGTGATGCTAAAATATATTGCCATATATTGGTAGCTCTAGCTATAGCTATAGCTACTGGCTAACAGTGCATAAACTACAAAAAAAAATAGCAAAAAATGCTAAAAAATATATGTTTCCAATTAGTTTACAAGCAACAGAAGTATATACGAAGAGCTGCTTTATCTCTCTTAGCTGTTTATTAGCCGTTAGCTTACAGCCGAACAGTTAGCACTCACTGTGAAGGTGGCGCTGGTTATCTGGAGACTTATTTACTGTAAATGTTGTCTCCCCTTGTTGGGCGTGTCAATGGGAGTTTTTCGATCTTTAAAAAGAACACAGCTGAATGACTTACACAGTGTGGACCGGCTGCCTGGTGGTCGCAGGTCGCGGGGTCTGAACTTTGGCGATATCAACGGCTTGCCTTTCCGCAGGCCGTCTCCGCGGTTGGTCTCTCTGGAAAGGGTTGCTGCCCGGCTGGACACGCCTCAAGGTCCCTCTGTCGTGGATGTACACCTGCTCGGGAGCCACCTCCTCACAGCGGGGCCCCTGGAAACCCGAGCGGCACACGCAGGTATGCGGCCGGCTGCAGGAGCCGCGGTTCTGGCAGGGTGGCTGGCAGTCAGCTGAAGAGAGAACACAGATGGCAGATCAGGTTTTTAGCGAGTCATTTTAGAACATTTTGCAAATTGTATCGAGCACCAGTAATGGAAATGTCTCCCCTGATCTCCGAACGTGGGTTCATTTTAAATGCATTCAATCAGGTTAACTTCTGAGGGGGCGGGCTGTCATGTTCAATTTCTTAACAATACATGTGATTGCGTACTTATCCAGCTTCTGGCTAAGGTAAAGATTACATAATCAAGGTTCATGGTTCTGTTTAGGGAGCTATCCAGACTTCAGCAGGTACAGTTTATCTTCACTATGCTACACAATTCAGAATATGTGAAATGCATGCATTTGGATGGAATGAGGCCTCTTCCAAATGTGGATAAAAATCTGAAAAAACACCAGAAGCAAATCCAAAATAAAGCATAGAGCATTAAATACGCTCTAAATATAGTATTGGTGATAGTAATGGTCATGATTTGGGTTATTTCAAACATGCATACAAGGTACATTGAAGTGCATTGCATGTTTTGTTCAGTTACTTCTATGTTGTTGCCGCATTTTTGCCATGTGCGCATTGTTTCAGCTCTTCAGTGAATGTCAGCACAGTGATATTGGATATAGATCACTTGAGTCATCCTGTAGAACTGCTATTTTAAAACAAACTCCATCCGAAAGGAATTATAGTTCTCTGATGATAAACTACTATTATCAAATACATTGCGCTGAGGTCACGTGGTGGTCATGGAAAAATAATCTGTGCCAGCACGCCGCCAACATACTTCCACATCCGCCCAACGCACTTGGAGCACTGAAAGCCCGGCGGCATGCGATTTAAGTAAACAGACCCTCGATCTTGTGACACATATGTATGTACAGAGGGGGTTATGACATTGTCCTTTTAACAGTAAATCAGGCCACCGGTCTTTGGCAGCAAAAGAAAACAGCAGCATTCTGTCAACACTCGCTATGGAATGCTGTTGACTCAGATGTTGCGGATGCTGACAGATTGCAGACGGGAACATTAGCACAGCTTCTGGAAGTAAAGCGGCCTTACAGAGACTTGATGTACACTCCTGGTGGTCACATATTTTTTTTTTTTTTATTATTTTTACAAATCACAATAACAATTTTTACATCTAGGAGACCTCTATGTGTTTACATTTTCACCATCACTGTTAATCCAGCCTATTATTAGAATTGATGCTGTGTGACGAGAAAAGCTAACAAACCGAGCATCAGATATCACCCTCTGGTGAAGCCGGTTTGACTCGAACCAAAATAAATTCATTCACGTATTTCATTTTAACGACTGTTAGGAAAAGTCAGCGTTTTTTGTTAATAAATTGTACACCTACAGAGAAATGCGGCTGATGCGGTGATGCGAATGTTCCATCGTGGGATAAAATAGGAATGGCCTGGGCTCTGTCACGGCAAGGAGTTCAATACATCATTTCATTTGTATGGACTGGACGTGTGCCACCTCCTTGTCTTGTCTCCGGCTCAAACTTCCTGCTTGGGGGAGACATTGTGAATCAAGTCGGCCGCAGATTCTGGAGCTGACGGGCCATGTATGTTCAAAATATGTATTTTTATGTCTATGTGCTTTGGCCTCTTCTCCAAACAGAAAAACTGACATTGTTTCATTCCATTCTGACATCATTTCCAACATAACTATCCAAATGTGACTTTCAGACGTGAGTATAAGTATAGGTTTACATGAAGAAAACAAAGAGAATACATATAAATGATGAATGAAATGGATAAATGACCGGTTCAGGGTGGAGCCCGCCTCTCGCCTGAACACAGCTGGGATTAGCTCCAGCATACCTGCGACACTAGTGAGGACAAGCAGTACAGAAAATGAATGGATAGATAAATGAACATTTTACATCATGTTTAGCTTTATTGAAGACACTAGTTGGTGAACACAGTGATGAATGTAGGGAGGAGGGGAGGAGACATTGCATTCTCGTCCATTACAAGCCTAACGTTAAAGAACTGTGTACTTGCTCACACGTGTCTCCCTTAAACCATTCCCTCTGCAACCCGTGTAAACTAACGAACCTTTACATTATTGGTATATTGTATTAATTCATTTGCTTGCTTTATTATTAAGTGCCACTATTATATATATTTGTATGTATTAACGCCTCCAAATGTACTGAATATGTCAATCAAGCTGAGACACCACACTAGTCTGAAAATGTGACACTAGTCTCTTTAATAGTAGCAGAACATTTGAATCACACTTTGAGCATTGAGGGGTTGCGTTCAAAGACATCAGGTAATTTAAGGTAAATTTGCTTGTGTTCAGTGTATGTTCGAGCATACTTAAATGTAGCTAACTGTACATCCGAATTAAGAGTTACAAAGTGAGTGATAAAAATATCCACATCATGTTTTTCTTTATTGTCCTGTTTATTTACACACACACACACATTATAAAGCACTTTTTGTGATGTTCGGAGTGTCCCTGAATGCATTTCGTGTTCTTGTAATGACAATGAGGAAGTGTCGTTCCCAGGATGAACGGACTAGAGACGTGTGTGAGTTGGAGATACTGTACTGCTGTTGATGTGTTCAGGTCAGAATGAAGTTATTAAACAGCGTCAGAGTCTGCAGTCATAATAGAGGCGCGCTTGCTCTGGTGCGCATGCGTTAATTACAGTGAAAAATTTTAACCCTTAATGCAGCTTTAATATCCTAATATATATACCTGTATACGGCATATATATAGATATACTGTACACACACACACAGTATATTAGGGCTGGCAGAAAAAAAAAATTCTGCCAGTCGCACGGGGGTGATTGTCGATTAAACACGTCTTGAAGCAGTTGAGGCTAAATGCAGCGCACCTTCTTGACTGCAACCAGCAGAGGTGCTGTTGATTTATTGTCAACTCATTTGCTGTTTAGATGGCAACATGACAGATACTAAGGCCAAACATTCAGACTCCTTCATCACCTTATAAGTCCTCACTTGTTATCAAGGTTAACGTACTGTGTTTTGTTGTTTTAACATGATCAGTGCTTCACTTCTTAAGAATGTTAACAAATGAGGCGCAGGTGCCATGCCATTCACTCTCTTTACTCATGTTTAATGTTAAGGCTGTTTTATTGTTTTTCATGTCAATTTGAACAATTAACTTTTTTTTTTTTGACACTTGTGTGACAGTAATGTTTAAAAAATAACACGCATGAGGAACTTCTGCAAAGTGATTCATTACGCCTCTGACTTTCATCTGTAATGTCAAAATGAAGTGTTTTATAGTTTTTTTAATAATAATATTTATAGTGGTTAACTTTTTTTTTTTTTTTACACTTGTGTAACAGTTCACAAGAAAAAAGTCCCAGTCTGTGTGGCCTTAGTGTTGTGTGAAAGGCCATTCTTCCAGGAACAATATTTTCAGCAATGACAATAGCGTGGCGAGGTCAGTTACATGTGCCCCACATGAAGCCTCTTGCATGGCTTTGGCATACAGCCTGTCTGCATCTTCCGTGGGCCCTGCCTCTGGCCTGTTGAGCACATTGTCACAGTAATTGCTGTCGTGCAGATTTGTCTTGAACATCATTAAAACTAATTGCCTCACATTCCATCCATTTCACAAATATGCGCAGCGATCATTACTTTGCGAGAGTAATAAAACCAGAATCGGTCGGAAATAAAAGAGGAGAAATGGCGGACATTCCTGACATTGCCACTTCAGCCTTAATTATGACTGAGAAAGAGTGGCCAGGTTTTGGGAGGTTGTGTCCAAATCCAGTCACCTGAAAAGACTCTATTAGGATTGTTGTTGGCAGCTCGGGACAGTCCAAACAAACATGTTGATGCAGCCGACTCAGCAATAAAACACATTTTAATATGCACCCGGTATTTTCTACAGGCTTAGCTGCAGCATTTTCACTTCTCATGTAGGTGAAATCTGCCATTTCTTTCCAGTCCTCGGCAATCCACATTCTCACAAACTCAAGCTATTGAACCAGTCTCATCTGAAAGTCTTTAGTGCCTAAACCTTCAGTGAACGCATCCATCATTTGTACTAATAGTCACTAGGGACCATGTGAACTATTTTCTAATAAAATAAAATGCAAAACAAAGTATTTAGCACTGTCAAGGCTCTTGCTTGATTTTGATTTACTCCACCTAATACTGCATTTTGAAGCAGTGTTAACTAATGATAATAAGAATAAGAATATTAGGTTGGAAAGAAAGAATAACTGATGCCTTAAAGTACAATCTAAACCTATTATACCTACACTAGTGTGAAAAAGTATGTGCCCCCTTCTGGATTTCTTATTTTTTTGCATGTCCGTCACACTTAAATGTTTCAGATCATTAAACAAATTTAAACATTAATCAATGACAACACAACTGAACACAAAATGCAGGTTTTAAATTAAACTTTTTATTATTAAGGGAGAAAAAAAATCCAAACCTACATGGCCCTGTGTGAAAAAGTGATTGCCCCCTAAACCTAATAACTGGTTGGGCCACCCTTAGCAGCAACAACTGCAATCAAGCGTTTGCTATAACTTGCAATGAGTCTCTTACAGCGCTGTGGAGGAATTTTGGCCCACTCATCTTTGCTGAGTTGTTGTAATTCAGTCACACTGGAGTGTTTTCCAGCATGAAGCGCCTTTTTGAGGTCATGCCCCAGCATCTCAATAGGATTCAGGTCAGGACTTTGACTAGGCCACTCCAAAGTCTTCATTTTGTTTTTCTTCAGCCATTCAGAGGTGGACTTGCTGGTGTGTTTTGGATCATTGTCCTGCTGCAGAACCCAAGTTGGTTTCAGCTTGAGGTCACCAACAGATGGCCGGACATTCTCCTTCAGGATTTTTTGGTAGACAGCAGAACTCATGGTTCCATTTATCACAGCAAGTCTTCCATGTCCTGAAGCAGCAAAACAACCGCAGACCATCACACTACCACCACCATATTTTACTGTTTGTATGATGTTCTTTTTCTGGAATGCAGCGTTACTTTTACACCAGATGTAATGGGACACACACCTTCCAAAAAGTTCAACCTTTGTCTTGTTAGACCACAGAGTATTTTCCCAAAGGTTTTGGGGATCATCAAGATGTTGTCTGCCAAAATTGAGGCGAGCCTTAATGTTCTTTTTGTTCAGCAGTGGTTTTCGTCTTGGCACTCTGCCATGCAGGCCATTTTTGCCCAGTGTCTTTCTTACGGTGGAGTCATGAACACTGACTTTAACTGAGGCAAGTGAGGTCTGCAGTTCTCTGGATGTTGTTGTGAGGTCTTTTGTGACCTCTTAAATGAGTCGTCGCTGCGCTAATGGCGTCATTTTGGTTGGCCAGCCACTCCTGGGAAGGTTCACCACTGTTCCATGTTTTCGCCATTTGCGAATAATGGCTCTCACTGTGGTTCGCTGGAGTCCCAAAGCTTCAGAAATGGCTCTATAACCTTTTACAGACTGACACAGTAGATCTCAATTAATCTCAGTTGTGTTTTAACAGGGGGGCAATCACTTTTTCACACAGGGCCATGCAGGTTTGGATTTTTTTTCTTCCTTTAATAATAAAAAGTTTCATTTAAAAACTGCATTTTGTGTTCAGCAGAAATAATCCTAAATGTTTTCTGACTGTGCAGTATGTGTTTAAAGAGATGAAATACTCTCCAATAATAAGCAAACTTTTGTGGAACAATAGCTGGTGTGGTGACCCTCCTGTGTAAAACACATAGCTGTACTCATGCAGCTGGCATGGCATCATGGGACTGCGATGTGAGCAATTGCCTGCCATGACCTAGAGCAGGATAAGCGATATAGAAAATGAATGGATGAAACATGATGATGATAACTAGCAGGCGCCTCTCTTCAGGACTCACCAAGTCAAGTGTTTAAGATAGCGAATAGCATCATCCGAGAGACAAAATTGGTCGTTTGTGCATTTCACATAATGATTTTCCTAATTCCTAATTCCAAGTGAGTGTTAATCTTTTTCCAACATGTGATTTCCACATGGCTGCCAGTCTACAGGTCTGCAAAAAACTGATTTCAACATATACTTTAAAGCTTCTTTATTGTTCTAATGTGAAACAGACGGTAGGCTGACAGACGATCATGTATTTTCTCTCTGCAGTCAATCTTACACGGGTAATATTTCAGCACATGACGATGCCTCTGTCATACACCATGCATATTTCTGAATCAGGTGTTTTGCTCCATTATAGGGGCAGAAGCTTTGAATTGTGCACACCTCCTTCAGTTCATCAGGGGATTTTGTTAACCTATTGTTGACCCATGACTTTGTGTACATTGCTTGCAGATACACTATACTGTGCCCCTGAAACTCTCACTTCTAACGAGCCACATGTTGGGCCAATCTGAGAAGGATATCTGGATGTGGGGGCATGTGCCAGTGACTTGTAAAGCCCGACTCAAACAAAATCCACAAACTCCATTCTCCTGAGGGATCATATAGCCCAACAGCTTCCATATGGGCTTTAAATAAAAGGGCTTCTCCCAACAATGCTACGGCCTTGATGGAGGACTGCTTGGTTCTCAATGTGACTCTTCCAATGTCAATGACAAATTTGACTGACAATGGTGGAAAACAAAACTATTATCAACTTAATTTGTTTTTTTATTATTTTTATTGGGATGGGAGCATCTCTCTTGAATGTTCTGAACTTTCTGTTTCCACGCTGGTGTCGCATTGAACAGGATAATGTTGCCTGGAGGATTTGCCACAGTGTGGCTGTATAGTGGATCCCCATACATTTGCGATTCAGAATTCATGGCTCCCCAGATTAAAATATATATATATATTATTATTCCCCCCCCCCTTTATTGCAAATGTTGATCCTAAATCGGAGGAGAACGTCAGTATCAAGCAAGCAAAAGCATTTGGAGGGGCGAAGCTAGCCATGTGTCAAAAATATATTTTTATGGGCGTATCAATTACTTGAGGTTTTTTTTTCACCATTCGCTGGTGGTCCCGGAAACAGCTCAACTTCCCTTAGTCATGTTGGACTTCTTTAGACAGCAAACCTGTTGAAACTGGATCAACAGCACCTCTGCTGGTTGCAGCTTAGTAGTGCAAGACATTTTGCCTTAATTGCTTCCAAATGTGTTTTATCTGGAATCAAAACCACACACTGACTTCTTCACAATTAATCAACAAAAACGTCCGCAGTGATAATCAGCTGATGACCAAAGATGTGTAAATAACCAAAAACAGGAGGACATCCGTTGTAGGTCGAGACATTGAGCAATGCCTCATTTTCACTACACTTTCAACTATGGTAGCAATTAGAGAAACATGTGGCGCAATTGGAGGCTACAAACAGACGCACCAGCTGGACTGGTGAAAGCTGCACTCCTGGTTTTGGGAAGACAAACTGACAAAAGGCTGTCCAGCTTCAATGATAATGACTGGTTTTGGGGTTGTCGGGGTATGTATTGATTACAGGATCTGTTAATGGCTCATAACTCTACACAAGGCGACCACAGGGGGAGTGTTTTAACACGGAACTGCAAACTGTGCAACCCCCCCGCCCCTGCCAACACCTAAACACATGACATATAAAGCCAAGGAGGGGTTTGCGGCTGTCTGCTTGGCCCTAATTTCAACTTCTGCTTCGTAAAATCACACACATACTGTAGAAGTATTTTAAAAACCTCCTCCTGTTATTGTAAAAAACCAGGGCTGCCACTCATCTGTAATGACCTTTTTTAACCTTCTTAGAAAAAAAGACATTTTATTTCAGTTATTGTGAATGCAGCAATGTTGCAGAATAACTATCAATGCAGAATGGGATGAAAAGCCTTGTTTTCACCAAGTTGCACAATTGAATGAAGTTCAACATGGAACAATTCAAAACAGGCTTGTTTTTCCACGACAAGGCAGCTATGTAAACAGCATGACATCATAGCATATAATCAACAAGTAGTAATTCATTATTTGAACAATGATATATTGGCACACAGTATAGTGCAGTATGGTATCTGATCATTATTTTTCCCCATAGTTGACCAAGGAAATTTAGCTAATGAAAAACACCTTAAAATGCATATCATACCAAACTGAACCAAACCATATCGCTTGATGGAAGCAGGGAAGAACAGCACCAGTTTCTACATCTTCATAAACACATGCCTTTACATTGATGTAAATTTGACCTTAACATTATTGCAGTTTCAATTTAAAAAAGGAAGAGAAAATGCCCAAAAAAGCGAGGACAATGTTGACAAAAAGATTCTGGATTTGCACAGACAACTGAATAGGTTTATCCTTGCCTGATGAAATATTGGTAATTTTCACAAAAATCAATGATAAACAAACAAAATTGTATTTTTACAATTCTACACTGGCTAGACACAACAGTAAGACGTGAAAACCTATTGACCTGAGTCTCTTTATGCTTCATGTTGTCTCATGACCTGCAGCTGCATGCCGTATCGTCTGTTATATGACCAACCTTTAACAGTGCAGTTCAAACACATGTTACATAATACATTATCCCCAAGTAAACACATGTATGAGACCTACATAGTTAAACCATGTTGCTCTAGAGTTGTGTGTAGTCACTTCCTCCCTTAAAACTACATGTACTGTATGTAAACAGGGTTTATATATTTTTTTTAGATGTTGGAGCGAAGGAGGATGCGGCGATGGCTTGTCTCTGTTAGTGAGCCAACATATTTCAATGTAGTTGAAAAGGTTAGAAAGCATTCACAGATGTATTGTATGTCCTTGATACACGACCAGCTGTTTCGCACATGTTCAAGACAAGAGTGAGCATCAACTCTTTAGCATAGTATATGTTGTATGTGTTTGGGATGCAGTGTGTGTTACCGGAGGGTGCTTCTAGCACTGCTGTCCCAACTATCCTTCCGCGACCCAAGCCGCGGAAAACACAAGCACTGGTGCAGATGGAAACAAAAACCCAGAAGACCTTGGACCATGGAAAAGCATGCCAAGGTGGCAGTAAGTAAATCCACATTTTTTTCGACTAGATATAGTCTATTCATCTTGGAATAATAATATGGGTTTTCATGCCAAATTTCAAGGCTAGCTATACAGGGACAGTTGCTCACTCGTCTTGTATCGTGCAGTCTGTGCATAGATCCGTCAGTGTCAATTACTGCCAGTCAAACAACATACTTGTTGTGGCCGATTTTTTTATGTGTGTTATATCAGATGCTAAATGAACTGCTTTGTCAACAAGCGAATGCAGCTCTGGCTTCCGAAACTGATATACTGCCAGATGACAGTGCTTATCCTGTAAATGTTGAAAAACAAACTTATACATGTACTGTGTATAATAAGGATGGACAATGCATTACTAACTACTAGCGGCGTCACGATACACAAAATTGGGTCTATGAGGCAAGATGAGATTTTAACTTTACTTTTAAGAAAAGTACAATAAAAAAATCTAAAAATATAGAACAATATATTGCAATCTGCAAACATAATTTCTACTACGTTAGACTCTTCTGCACTCTGTGTGTATGCTAGTGGCCCTACCTCCATCCAATGAGACTGTATGACAAAAGGGCTCACTCCATTCATGCCGTTGTTCTATGGAACAAACGCGCCAAGGTGCTGAAACCAATATACAGAGTGAACTCCCTTCCTGCCTGTTTGGAGGCAAGAAATGAGGAAAACAGACACGCATGGACATGGCAATATAATACATGGCATTTATTGTGTAATTAGTTCATGTATTTATTTATTGTCCCAGGCCAAGTGCCAACGAGACATTTGTTTTCTGAATGAGAAATATTGCCCTGCGATTGGTTGGCAACCAGTCCGGGGTGTACCCTGCCTCTTGCCCAAAGTCAGCTGGGATAGGCTCCAGCATACCCCCGCGACCCTAATGAGGATGAGCGGCATAGAAAAACAATGGATAGATGGAGAAATCTTGTCACATATTAATCTCGCGAGATCTTGTGACAAGGGATCTTGTGACACCCTTACTGCCTACTCATTGCAACACAGTATCAGTGAATGTTATTATCGCGCTATTGTTGTAAATATTTTTCTTTCTTTGCTTTGCTGTGCGTACATGGCTGTGTTTTTAATGAGACGGAGGATGAGCTTGCTGGACAGTGTTCTTATCTTAGCCAAGAGATCGCGACTGTTCAGAAAACTCGCTGTGCGGCGTTTGATAATCACAACTTCATTTCACTCAAGGAGCTATGTTGTCTGGTAGTGTCTCCCAAGGCAAACAGGTCCTAGGTGACGGGCCAGACCAATAGTGATTCAGAAGACCTTATGAATAAACATAAGAGGAGGGGCCGCACCCTGGAGCCAGGCCCGGGGGAAGGGCTCACAGCGCCTGGTGGTCCGGCCTTCCCCCGAAGAATCCACACGGGATCTCCCCCCCGTAGACCCACCACGTGCGGGGGCAAGCATAAGGGTCTGGTGCAATGTGATTTGGGTGGCGGACGAGGGCGGACGCCTGGGCGACCAAATCGCGACAATCCAAACCTTTGGCGGCCAGATCTGGTTCTTGGGACATGGAATGTCACTTCTGTGGTGGGGAAGTAGCCCAAACTTGTGTGAGAGGTTGAGACATTCTGACTAGATATAGTCGGACTCACCTCGACCCACAGTTTGCGTTCTGGAACGAAACTCCTCGCGAGGGGCTGGACCTTGTTCTACTCTGGAGATGCTGCAGGGGAGAGGCGACGAGCTGGTGTGGGCTTATTAATAGCCCCCCGGTTCGGTGCCTCCATCCCCGGTGAACGAGAGGGTAATTTCTCTATGCCTTCGGGTTTGGGAAAGGATCCTGACTGTCGTTTGTGCGTACGCACTGAACGAGAGCACCCCAGCTGGTGACTCCGTCATTCTACTGGGAGACTTCAATGACAGTGTAACGTGGAGGGGCCTGATTGGGAGGAACGGCCTCCCCAATCTGAACCTGTGCGGTGTCATGTTGTTGGACTTGGGCCTAATTCCGTGCCTCCATTGCTGAGGCAGCCAATCGGAGCTGCGGCCACAAGGTGGTCGGTGCCAGTCGTGGCGGCAAGCCCCGAACCCGATGGTGGACACCAGAGGTCAGGGATGCCGTCAAGATCGGGCATGGATGGCTTGTGGGAATCCTGAAGCGGCTGATAGGTACCGGCAGGCCAAGCGGCACGTGGCTTCGGCGGTGGTCGAGGCAAAAACCCGGGTGTGGGAGGAATTTGGTGAGGCCATGCAAATCGTCCGGCGTCTCAGAAAGGGGAAGCAGTGCCCGGTCCACACTGTTTACAGTGGGGACGGGGGCCTGCTGAGCTTGACGGAGGATACAGTCTGATGGTGGAAGGAATACTTTGAGGCCCTTCTCAAACCTACTGACGTACCTTCCATAGAGGAAGAAGAGTCTGAGGACACGAACGCAGACAGTTCCATCAACGTGGCTGAGGTATCTGGGGTAGTCAAAACGCTCCCCAGTGGCAAAGCTCTGGGGGTGGGCGAGTTTCGCCCTGAAGTCCTTGAGGCTCTGGTTGTTGAGGGACTGTCTTGGCTGACTCTTCAACATTGCATGGAAGTCGGGAACAGGACCTTTGGATTGGCAGACCGGGGTGGTGGTCCCCCTTTTTAAGAAGGGTGACCAGAGGGTGTGTTCCAACTATAAGGGGATCACACTCCTCAGCCTCCCTGGGAAAGTCTATTCCAGGGTGCTGGAGAGAAGGGTACGACCGCTAGTCGAACCGGCTCGTGGAAATCCTGGACCAGCACTATACTCTTGCAAGGGTACTGGAGGGTACTTGGGAGTTTGCCCAACCGGTCTACATGTGCTTTGTGGACTTGGAAAAGGAATTCGACCGTGTCCCTCAAGGTGTCCTGTGGGGGGTGCTCCGGGAGTACGGGATTGGTGGCGCGCTACTCCGTGCCATTCGGTGATTGTACAACCGGAGCAGGAGCCTAGTTCGCATTGCCAGCAGTAAGTCGAGCCTGTTTCCGGTGAACGCTGGCCTCCGCCAAGGCTGCCCTTTGTCACCGATTATGTTCAGAATTTTCATGCACAGAATTTCTCGGCACAGCCAAGACGTCAAGCGAGTCCAGTTCGGTGGCCTTAGGAAATCGCCTCTGCGATTTGCAGATGATGTAGTCCTGATGGTTGACTAGTAACTTTTTTTATTTAGACACATAGTAAATAAAGTGAATGTTTTAATATTGCTGGCAGGTTTCAATGGGTAATACATACAACCTTATTTGGTATGGCAAACATCCATGCAGTCCAGCTGCTACTGTTGCACTTTAAATTAACATTCATAAATCAAAACAGTTCAAATTAAAAAGGTACGACAAACTATTAAAATCCCGAACAGATGAGTCATGCCTTCCATCAATCCTATCCAAGCTAGGCATTTGACTATTTTCCCTCCAACTGTTCAGAACTCCAGTTTCAGGACAGTATGGTATTAAGCAAAGTAACATTTGTAGAGGTCTGTGTTGATAAGACCTTGGCTGACATCATCTTGTTCTTCAGAGAGCAAACTAGTTCAAAGTGCACCAACTTGGTTGAAGCAAGTCGTGCACTCAATTTTGCCTCATTTGCTTTAAGACACAATTAATCAACAACTAATTTCACACACTTCACACTAGAAATGGTGACTTTCTAGGGCTAGGAAGGGAGACCCTCAGCATTAGGCCAAAACTAAAAATGTTGGAAGGTCATCAAAACTGTTTGCACATTTGCGCAACACTGAATCACACAATCAGCGTTATCACCTATGAATGATGCACCTTTTCATCTGCACTCTCTCACACAGCTGTAGGTATAAATCTGTTTTTTGGCCCGATCTCGGAATAGCTTTACTTGCAGCATGTTACACATGTGTTACACAACATAAATCAAATTATTATGATGTTCAGAGTGGCAAAATATAACTGCTGAAGAATGGTACGGTCAAGTCACTCAAAGGCCAGTCAGAGCTGCGGAGAACATTTTGAATGTTGCTTAAGATGAGAGAAACAGCCAAAGGGTGCACACATACTGTATTAATTGGATGTAATAATAATAATAACAATTGGATTTATACAGTGCCTTTCCAGACACCCAAAGCACTTAACACTAAGAAACTATGATTCATTTTCTCCATTGTCACACACTGCCTATGGACACAGCAGTTGTGTGACTGGGATGGAGTTGCTGCAATCTTGTGGAGTTAACAAAAACTACATCAGGAGGTTACCTACAGCCACGGTTTTTAATGCCAATGCTTTGAGAGACCGGTTGTTTGCTTTTGCAGACCATGCACCAGGCAAATATAGGAGGCTGTGGTTCATTGAATAGAGGCGTTAATTGGAGCATTTACGGTAGCTATTTTGTGCTCAAGTTAGATGATAAACACTAATAAACCCCCACATTACCACAGTTATAAATAGATGAGAAACTACTGGATGCTACTCTGCAACGTGGCCTCACAAGAAGCTTATTTACCCCACTATCACCCCCATGTATCGGCTTTATGTCACAGTGAATAATGCACTGACCATATAACACAATAGCCTTAGTTTCTACTTATGTTTGCGTTGAAAGAAAAAAATGTTGCACACCAAAACTAATTCCAATTTGACCTACAGGATCTAATTGAGGATTAGCCCATACACCCCAAAACATGTCAACAATTCATCTCTCATCTTAATGCCACTGCTAAGTAGCTTACACTTTTGTAAACAGATTTCTGCGGCCAGTCTTTCCAATTCAAGCCACCACTCAAACGGCTTTTAAAGGTGCACAGTATTCCCACCGCATGTTGTTTCGCCAAATACTGCTATATAACGTTCTTTAAACATTTAAATTAAGGCTAATTTTAGCAAACACAGATATATTGTGTGTCTTGGGAGTCGTGCAGCTGCTACTAACTGAGCCAGAACAACTGCTGAGCTATGACAGGGTGAGGCTAAGCTATAGCTCCCTCAGCTCAGTAACAAAGCTGCAGATGTGTGTAAAGTGGCAGTGGGGAATTCAATACAGTGAGTTCCTCCTGATGCTAAGACAAGATGTTGCATTCATCTCACAGAACAGAAGCCAAGCTTCCACAAGGCCTCACATTACCATCCCGCACCACACACATGCATCTCATTGGATCTTGCATAATAAAAGTAACTTAGCTCTTTCTACCAATTACGGTTACTTATAGTAAGTGACTACAATGAGGAAGAAACAAACATGATGCAGTAGTGGGAATGTTCTGTTCATTATAATGCATCTAAGTCTTATCTCAATATTGCAGCACACAGACATTCCCCAAACATGTCTGCAGGAAAATATAAGATGAACATTAAAGGAAAACTGCACTTTTGAAAACAAAATTTTGCCCATCATCCACAATCCTTATGCGAGACATGAACACACGTCTTTCTCTTTTCTCTTTAAAAACAGATAACAAGAGACAGCTAAGAATGCACGTAATGGGACACACCTAATAACACCTATAAAGCCTTATGAAAAAAAAAATAAAAATCGGCAAACGCTCCATTTACATATAATGTGACGTGCATATAAACCAAGTTATAGTTGTTGTTAACATTGTTACGCCAAAGAACTATGTTACTGGCGTAGTGACACCTCGCCACACTACAGCAGCTAGCTACTAGCCGGCTAGCGACTAGCTTCACCACACATTCGCTCACAGTGCGTCAGCGCCGTACTCACGATGCATCAGGCCACTACTGACCACTACTATTTTTGAGTTTGGAAATGATAACGTTTGTTTCTATGCTGCTACGTGAAAACAATGCTCCCAGGTAGGACGTTACGGTTTAAAATGACCAAAGTACAGCAAAATACTGTACTGTAAGTATTACATGAATATATGAATATATGAATATATATATATATATATATATATATATATATATATATATATATATATATATATATATATGTTTTCCATTTCAAAATAGTACTGCGGTAAACTGTCATAACCATGCAGCATCGAACGCATCAGTAACAATCACAATGCTAACAAACAACACTTCTGTGTTTACGCCTTGACAAGGAGATAAATTGTATCGAAGAGGAGACTGAGGGCAGCAAGAAAATAGGTCAGTGTTACAAAGTGGAGACTGTGGAGTACAATACTGCAGCATCAAGAGGTAAGGCACAGTAACAGGCATGTGTGTTTCTTTTTGTCACTTCGAGCAGTGTGTCTTTAAATGTTACACTATGCAGAACTGTTAAGTAAAACAATAATGGTTTACGCCACCTAGCCTGGAACCCTGGTTGACCCACTACTAGAAATAGTACCCTATTAGTACTACTAGTACCTGAGCAATAGCAATAGCAGGTAGGGCCATGTCGAACTGAGTCGATACTGTGCAGTGGAAAAGGGCCATTAAGCCTTGACTATGCTCCTTTGTTAAGGTGCTAGCGGCCTGCCCCTCCCCCTCCAAACTCTCCCACGTAGCTTGACGTCCACCTCCAAAAAAATGTGATGACGACCGTAAAGGCTGTCATTGGTCGGCTTGGAGTACATTATTTCCTGTGTGTATACATCGCACGTAGAGTCAGCATTCACAAACACCCTCAGCTCTGACTTCGGATCAACATTTGTGGTAAAAGTGACTGTATGACACATGCTCCAGTAACACTTTCTGTCGCTTCAAGGGAGACCGAGGGAACTAACAAGCTAATGGTCGACGAGAGTTGTGGTTGCTCACTGAGTTGACTCTCTGGAAAACCGGAAAGCCCAAGGGTTTCGGCCAAGAACTGTATGTCAAGCGCTCAACCCAGACGAAGAGATATAAATGGATCAAGACGGTGTCGGAGAGGACAGCATAGCGACTACACAGAAGCATAATCCAGGCTTCAGGGTGAAAGGTAGACTACACACCAGAATCAGCGCCAGTCGTTAGCAGAGTGATGATGATCCCACATCACCAGCTAAGTGAAACACTACACTACCAATTACAATGGGGATATAGGTGGGCATAGTGTAGTACTTGGATAACATTCTCCAAGCTGGCAAAGACCATGTAATAAATAGAGGTGCAGTCCCAGAACAACTAGTGGTACAATTCCTGCCATATATTTGCTGTGAGCTCAATGCAATTGAACAATGAGGTTCTGTTAAGAAGCCATAACCCAAGACACCCAATCCAGTCTCTAAAGTAAAGCCTGAAGCTGACACTTTTAATATTAGACATTACTTCAAATCCCTTCAGCGGGAATTTCCTAGACGTAACTCAGCCCCGATATGTTTTCATGTTTTTAATATTTCACTCCCAGCCAACAACTTTTTTTCTGCTATTCATTCCCCACAGAGGGAAAAGGCTTCTCCGACTCCAACGTCTAATAAACACAGTTTGAAGATAACCTCAGGTTTCTCCACAGAGGTTTTCTTATGGGGTTGCAGCACCATAAGAATAGACTACGAAAGTTGGCGATGAAAGCGTTGCCTCCAGCCAGAGATGCATATAAGACGGTCCAGATGCACATTTTCTGGCAGATTGAGAATACTTAGACACTTTAATTTGTCCAACGTTAGATGTAATTTACACCTCCACTAAGTGCGGGAAGGAAGGAAGTGCATCGAATGAGGAGGCAGTCAGTTTGTTGTGTAATCCACTTGCTGGGTTATGTGTGTGCTTGTGTGTGTGTGTGTGTGTGAGAGAGAGAGAGAGAGAGAGAGAGAAAGAGAGAGAGAGAGAGAGAGAAAGAGAAAACAGTAAACAAGTGAACAAACAGATACTGTAGATCCAGCAAGTAAAAAAAGTCATATTCCACTTGTAAAATGTAAAGATAACGGCCTATAAAGCAAAGTGTTGTTCCAATCTCAGACAAACAACGGCACACACAAACCTGATTTGACACATAAACCTAACATTATGATACAAGGGGGTAACATCATGAGAGAGTTTGCATTTTCTACACAAAAATGCTAACCTGTTGTTTATAATTACATCAAATTTTCTCCCTCTCATCTGCATGTGGTTATCTGCTGGCGAGGTTACTCAATACTGTTGCGGTCAAATAAAAGAACTGGTCCAACCTTGCTCAGTGCAAGTCATTTCCACGCCAGGCTCTTATAATAATGAAAAAAAGGCAAACGGCAAATGAAAATGACCAGAAGAAGAACATTTTCATGGGAACAATTTGCATTGACAGGACGGCCATTAGTCGCCATTAGCTATGTTATTTTACTGTCTGTCGGCATAGGCTTGTAAAGCTTCTCTGTCTACAAACTTTAGTGGTGGAAACAGCTGTAACGTACGCTCACCAGCCCGTAACATTGGGTACATAAAAAAGAGCTGTAACCAAATGATGTCTTTAGAGTGAATTGAATTGAGTTGCAGTGGTGTACTGCACTGCGTCTTCCTGGGAGACTTGGAATATATTGTCACTGTCATTGAGCTAAATACTGTATTCAACCAATGGAAGACAGCCCTGAGTATGAAGAAGACCACCCTTCCCTGTGGTTTGACAACTTGCCCAAACTTTGAGACACTTTCTTCGGGTGGGTCACTCCTTGACACAGGTATGTGACACAGGTATGTGAGCACCAGGGGAAAAAAAGCTCTTACTTGCTTAGGGAGAAGTCGTTTGTATGTACAGTATATACTATATCTGTTGACCTTATACAGTGTATATAATATGAATCACCTTTATCAGACTTTTTTTCTAGGGAAAATACAGAAACAAATATAGTTTTATTTATTATCGTCAATACGGGAAGTCCAATTAAAGTGTTCACTAAACGGCAGAGATTACTAGGTGTCTGTTTGAAGTAAGACACGCCGATATACTATACGTCGATAGGTCGATGGAGAATTGTTGCTTCCACTTGTGTAGTTTATTTCATAAGTTATTTTATTCTTGAATCCGATTAATACTGCAGTGCAGACGAAGGCGGAGCTAATTGTTCCCTGCTTACATGTAGATTTCTAGGTGTCACATATGTTGGACATGAAGCAGACTGGCGATTTGAGGGAGACAGCCACCCCACACCGAGTCTCAGGCTACTTTCTTCGAGGGATTTTTTTCCTTGCCATATGAAAAAGCAGACTTTTTCATGCGTCGGCTCTCATTAGATTGTGCACATGTACCGACTAAATGTGTATGGAATGTAACTCATGCATGTCATTCTTGCTTGTGTGTTACTTGAGGAACAGATGCTGACATGCTGAAAGGATACTTACGTTTGATGCAGCGATTGGTTCCTGGTGCCACAGCCCAGCCGGAGCAGCACTGCTGACCTCCGCACACATTGGGCCTGGACAGAGGGGGACGTATGCACAAAAGCAGGGTGAGACAAGATACACTAAAGCCCGCTTATGTCGACGGCCCCGGACCCCCTGACTGATGTCGGCATAAGCGGTTGTTTCCACAAGCAAAATCAAAACAGCACCTAGTCATTGCTTGCACATTTACTGGTGTTTTTTGTCAGAAACATAAGGAAAATGATTTCTTCAACCTACAGCAGTTTGTTGACATAAAAAGTGACAGAAATTTTTCTGTTTTCATATACAGTCGTCCCTCGCCACTTTGCACTTTGAATTTCACGGGTTCACTCTATCGTGTTTTTTCAAAAATATATTGATCAATAAATCATGTTGTTTTGTAGTTGAACATGGCCTATGAGTAAAAAATATGCATATACATGTATAAGCAAGGTGGTCTAGTGGTTAGCATGTTGGCCACACAGTCACAGTCTGGAGATCGGAAAAACCTGGGTTCGATTCTTTGGTTTCATTTCTGTGTGGAGTTTGCATGTTCTCCCCGTGTGTGCTTTGGTTTTCTCCGGGTACTCCGGTTTCCTCCCACATTCCAAAAACATGCATGTTAGGTTAATTGGAGACTCTAAATTGCCCATAGGTATGAATGTGAGTGTGAATGGTTGTTTGTCTATATGTGCCCTGC
Source organism: Dunckerocampus dactyliophorus (assembly GCF_027744805.1). NCBI lineage: Eukaryota > Metazoa > Chordata > Actinopteri > Syngnathiformes > Syngnathidae > Dunckerocampus > Dunckerocampus dactyliophorus. Next base: position 13,130,446 of record NC_072831.1, read on the forward strand.
GATTGGCTGGCGACCAGTCCAGGGTGTACCCTGCCTGTCGCCCGAAGTCAGCTGGGATAGGCTCCAGCATACCCCCGTGACTCTAAGATGGAGCGCAGGATAGAAAATGGATGGATGTTTAAGCAAATGTTTTGCCTAAATTAAGCATTTCGAAACATAAAAATGGCTAAATGAACTAAAATAAAAATATAAGGCATTCAGAATACGCATTCAAAAATGTGATGTTGTACCATATGTAGTATTCTACCTTGGTCACTAGGTGTCAGTAATCTTGGTGAGACACAAAAGACTTGATCGCGGGCTTTTATTGCAGCTTTGAATTACTGTAGATCACAATAGGCACAATAATCCATAATAAAAATCCCTGATAAAAACACTGCATACTGTTGCAGCCTAACCCACACCAAGCTAAAACTCAAATCTGAATCTCCGACGTCACTTCCTGTCTGCCCGTCACTCTGCTCTCTGTGCTGGAATACATTTATATTGCAACAAACACGACCATGAGTATTATTTCTGTCTTAAATGGCTTATTATCTGTTATTTGGATTCATTTGACATGTCCGTGTATGCGTGTGTTTCATCTGCTCGTCTCTCTGCGCCACACAGGCTGGATGACAAAAGGGTTCACTTATCGACCAGCAAAATTTGCTATCATGACAGGCCTATGGCCATCCATCTTCTATGCCTCTTTTCCTCATTAGGGTTGCGGGTATGCTGGAGCCTATCCCAGCTGACTTTGGGCAAGAGGCGGGGTACATCCTGGACTGGTCGCCAGCCAATCACAGGGCACATATAGAAAAACAACCATTCATAAATTAGAGTCACCAATTAACCTAACATGCAAACTCCACATAGCGATGCCCAGCATAGATTCGAACTCCTGACTGTGTGGCCAACATGGTAACCACTAGGCCACCGTGCAGGTGTTGGCCAAATCACCTTTAGTTACTAGTTACCTTTCTAAAAATGTCAATGAATTTATAACGGAGTTACTCCTTCATAAAGGTAATTAGTTACCAGGGACAGTAATTATTGTGTTACTTTTTTTGAAAAGCCTTCAAATATATACAATAATTTGGATTTAGCTTTGTAGTGGCATAACCCGTTGACAGATGTTTTTGACCAAACCGCTAGGGGGCAGTGTATTCTTGAGAGTGACAAACCACAACCCTTGCTGACTAGCTATTTAGCTTCCTGTGTAGTAGTAGTGAACAATGGTGACTGTAGCGACATCCAGTGCATAATCATGTGCGGCTGTCGGTAACACTACCGATGTAACGTTTGAAAATGTAACCCTTTACTAGGAACGCCATTATTTTTAGCGCCATTACTCCCAGCACTGATCATAATAACATGGTGTACCGGGACTTGATGAGTTCGTTGACACAGACGTGTTGTCAACATAAGCGGGAGGAGCGACTTAAGCGTGTTCCTCTGTACTAAACAGGTCACAGAGTCACAACACTGCATGGGTGGGCGGCCTCCTCTGTCCCTTTGCCTGACAAAACCGATCTGATTTAATGTTGTTTTAGGTTCAAACCATTTTGATGGGGGCGGCTGATCAATAATGACACCTTGGAGATTATGCTTTAATAGAATTTAAAGCAATAAGACGAGAATCAGGGAAGGGTCAGGAAACTCTATCTGAGCACGGACGTCCCTCTTACCATCATGCGAGAGAGTCTGCAGTGAAAACAAGTGTGGAGTTATTTGAACCTTGGAGGGATTATGTGAGACACATGGGACATGAAAAGCACCCTACATCCTCCATAAATCACGGAGCAAATGAGAGACGACACATTTTAAAAAACGATAACAGGATTCTTTGCAGTCGTTAATCCTCCATCGCAGAGGAGGCCAATTTGGGTTTTTTTGCAGCAGCAGCCGACCGCATGAGCAACTTGGGGGCAACAGTCAAGGCGCTTGCATGGATTTGGGCCCCATCATCCTTTCACACGATATTACAGCAAGTGCATGTCTGACTCATGAATGATTTGAGAAGATAGGACACGGATTGACTTCTTGACCTTCCTTGGATTTTAGTCATTAAGCGCAGTGCATTGCGCTGAGGCGTCACAGAGATAACATGTAGTTGTTTAGACCCTTTGGCAAGCTCTCAGCTGATGTAAATCAAACACATCAGACCCGTGCCAAAGTCATCAGTCAACACGTACAAATTCCATCACATGATTTATTCACCGAATGAAGACTTTGATACCAGGGGGTCGCTATTAAGATGATAAATCAGCTGTGTGTTAACACCTTGTCATTTGTTTACTAGAAATTTGCAAAATGAAGGGGGTGGGGCCATGTGTCAGCTACAGAAAACAGAAGCAGTGAGTCAGCATGAAAGTGAAAAAGTGAATGCCAATGCTGCAGGCGAGAGTGAAGGAAGCTGAGTGGTCACTCCAAGCGGAAATGTGTCAGTAAAAACGCTTTCTCTGACAAACAGACAGCGGTTCCTCTAATATTTGAATCAATATGCACTTTTGTCCCTCACAATTCATCAGCCATTTTTATTACAATACATCTTCTCAAGGGACATTACTTTAGAAAGGACACTTGGATATACTTTAGAGTAGTCTGTGTACAACTTGTATATAATATAGTATATACTGTATGTCGTATATTGTAGCAGTGCTGTATACTGTATATTTACTATCCACTGAAAACGACGACACACAGCTACATGTATTATTGTCTAAATAGCTGGCAACATAAGTGAGTGCAGGCTGCATGAGTGCTGCCTGCACTGGGGAGCTGGGGTTAATTTAGGGAAACATGGATTCCAACATGTACTGCGACGTTGTGAAGTCTTTGCTAAAGGAGGGGTTTAGAAATGTTTTAGCAAACTTAGGATGGAGGCTCGCGCATGATGCTTTTTGTATTGCAAGGGCAGAGTCAATGATGCGAAAGCCTCACCAAGGAGGTTAGATTATTACTTTTTATTTTTATTTTACAGCAAAATGGAACACTAATTAGTACTAAAACCAACATGCAGGGCTTTTGTTGTTGATTCGTTGTTGTTGTTGTGCTGATCCAAATTAGGTTTGTGTGGCCTTGGGGAATGTCTGCAGCCCTTCTGGCATGTTATACTCTTTCTACTGCTTTTCCACTGTAGTAGATCGTCCCTTTTGCAGGGGTTACCTTCCAAGACCCCTCACAAATGGCGAAAAAACATGAATAATGGACGCACCCATAATAAGCCCTGAAAATGTCTAATTTTAATACTCCAAACCCCATAATACATATAATATTAAATTCATTACCCACTAAGAAACACTTATTGGAATACAGTATACAGTCGTCCCTCGTTGCATCGCGGTTTGAATATCGCTCCGTCACACTATTGCGGTTTTTCATAAATTCAATAATAATGGCCTATTATTCTGTGTGGAAGTGGTACATTTTTGGCTGCTTATTTTGTCCTTTTTCGCCACTCAGTTTCAAACCTGTTCTTATGTTTAGAGTAAAGAAATTGGAGGCTAACAAGTTATCTTGGTGTATTGCTATGCTTAAAGTGGCAGTCGTCTTTTGTGTCACTTCAGAGATCCCATAGCATGTGCATAAGCATTGTGCAGTTATAATAATTAATATTCATATATTAAAATTCACCCATCGCGGTCAGGTCTGGGAGCAATTAACTGCAATAAACGAAGGAGGACTGTACGGTATTGTACCGACGCCACCTGCAGTTACACAACATCACATCTTGTCAACGCATCTTCCTGCTGGAAAATGTAGCGTTAATTGACTTGTGAGAGAGCGCAATCTGCTGGATTTATAGCTGCAGCACTCATTTTCCACTGCAAATAGCACTATCAAACCAATTTCTATTGAAGTTACAATTTTAAAAAACTAATTATTTACAATTTAAAGCAGAGAAAAAAACACAAATGAGCGGGGCTCTACTGTACGTACCACTGCTCTACTTGCTTTTGACACTTTTCTACTGACAAAACCACCTATTTCAAGGTACTATTTCTATTGGTCGGGTTCCAAGCTGATACCATATGAGTGACGTAAACCAATGCTAGTTGCTCATTGGTCAAGCGGAATCATGGCCGTATCATTGTGACATTAAAGGAATGACAAAAATAAACACTTTCGTAGTCTATTGCCTTTCCTACATACTGGATGCTGCAGCATCATACGCTATAGCTGCTACTTCGTTGCAACGGTCTAATTTTTGCTGCCATCAGTCTGCTTTCTATAGCTGATGAAAAGTGGCACTCGGGTCTTTTACGTCTGCTGCATTACATACGTGCTCAAATGCATGAATGGGGAACACTTTCTTTAAGCGCTGCTTTAAACAGGCAGTTTAGGTTAGTTCAACTGTGCATACTGTCTGATTAATGGGGAGTTTCCGACGTGTTGTTTTCAGCACGCTATGGATTGAAGCCTGCGCGGGATGTTTAAAGTAACTTAAGGGCAGGGGCACGGCGCTAACATATGTAAAGGTTTTGGCTTAATGTGTGTCAGATCAAATCCATCAGAAAGCGTCTCCTTGAAATTGGCTGGATAAGGAAAAAGTCTTAAAAGAGCATCTTTTATTTCAGTGTCTATCCAAGTTCAGCCACTCAAATCCCTCTCTGATCATTATGTAAACACTCTCCTCACCGCCCTCATCTGCGAGTATCATGCTTTGTGTCCCTATGGAACAAACAGGACTGGATGCATAAAGGGTTCATTAGACAGAAAGAAAAGAGCTTTAATATGGAAACAAGCCATCTTCCTGTTGGGGAGTTTGACAGAGACACAAAACAAGAAAAGAAACAGAGACTTGTTGGACAAAACAGGTGGTTCTGATCCCCGGGCAGATTTTTTTTTTTGCAAATGTTCACCAGGCGAGTGGAGCCACAACAACACATGGTCGCTGGAACCATGCACAAAAGTGGGACACACACACACACACACACACACACACACACACACATACTGAAGCAGGCTGCAGCCATTCCTCAGTCACATTTTAAAAATGCAGTTATTTGCCATAATAGGGGGAAAGTGTTGTATTTCATTTATTGGTGTGTTTTGTTAGATCCAATTATGTCATGTTCTGCCCTGACCCTGATATTATGTTTAGTATAATTTCTGTGTTTGTCTCAGTGTCCTATTTTCTTCTTTGTTTGAGTGGAAAATACATGAAACATCCATCCATTTTCTATGCCACTTATCCTCACTAAGGTCGCAAGGGTTTGCTGGAGCCTATCCCAGCTGACTTGGGGCGAGAGGCGGGGTACACCCTGGACTGGTCGCCAGCCAATCACAGGGCACATATAGACAAACATTCACACTCACATTCATACCTATGGACAATTTAGAGTATCTAATTAATCTAACATTCACGTTTTTGGAATATGGGAGGAACCTGGAGCGCCCCGAGAAAACCCACGCACGCACGGGGAGAACATGCAAACTGAGATTCAAGCTACATGCAACATTTATTTTATTTTTAAAAAATAATTTTATGTAGGCCTATATACAGTATATGCTTCTTTTTTATTTTAATGGGATGGAAGAATCTCTCTATGAATGTTATGAACTCCCGTCTCGAATCAATTGCATCTCTGCTGGTTGCATTCCATTTTTTCCGGTGCTTTGCATCATGATTAACCAACTGTCCATTCCACATACAGTATTAATTGACATCCTTATGATTAGGTAGTACATTATGGAACAATTGGGGTTGCAATGGCTTGTCAATGTGGCGGTATCATCAATGATGCAGCTAGGGGTCCATATATATTTGTATTATGGGATCTTTTAGGGTATGAAGGATTAATATCCCTATTTAATGTCAGCTCTTTTGCCTATTAGCTGCAGAGCAACAGATGAACATACTGTATCAATGGCCCTTGATTTGTTACATCATCACTTCCTGGAAGGATGATTCTGCTTATAAGAGCCACGATGGAGACGATGGATAAAAATGGGTCACTACTAACACACTGATTAGTACTGTATTGTTGCGCCTCTTACCCAACAAGTCGTCTTGTGCTGCTGCTGGACTTGCTGCTCTGCCTACGGTTCACTCTGGTCCTGGTCTGTGAGGGGGTCAGGCTGCTTGAGTGTCTGCTGGTCCGCTGGGCAGAGGGGAGCTCTGCACCACCTGCTTTAGTTAGACCCCTGCTGCCATCACCCTGCGGCGTGGTGCTCCTGGAGAGCCGGGTATGGGTGGTCTCTGGCGGGCTTTCGCCAGCATCATGTGGTCCACCTTGCGAGTGCTCCCAAATCGCCTTTCCTGCAGTCTCTTTCCTCCCACCTGTTGAGTCCGTGTGGGCATCACCCACCAGCGCAACCGCTAAAAACATCACGACAGCTAAGCCGGTGCGCTCCATTTGGGGTGTAGAAAGTTTGAATGGTGTGACAAAAAGTGACGTCTCGAGCAAAAAAAAAAATAAAAAAATAGTCGCAAATATCACCCCCCCCAAAAAAACTCTGCTTCAGAAATGTACTAAGACGTCATCCTGTCTCTCCTAAGTGCGAAGCAAGCCTTGATAGCTCCTCATAATGACCAGGTTCAAAAAGTGCACAAGTTTCTTCCACATCAAGCAAACATAATTCCTAATTCCTCCTCCACTGAGGAGCACAGCGCTGCTGAAGCTGAGCTCCAAATCCAAGTGAGAAAAGAGTGTGTGAGGTTGGAGTGTGTGTGCGTGCGTGCGTGCGTGTCGTCGTGCTCCCATGAATATCACCACCTCTTCGCCTCTGGAGTCACCCGGACTGTGTGTGCGTGCGCGCGCGTGCGTGTGTGAGTGGAGGAAACACCCCCTTGTCGACTGTATTATTGCTCCTGCTTTACACTAGAACTGGCCGATACAGCACATTTTGTTATCGATCCGATACTATGTAAATCCACAAACAATATACCGATAATGATACCCATACTAAATTGATCAATGTTTTTGAATTATTTTTTAGTTTTGCCTTTAATCTGTTGATCATAATTATAATCATAACAAAACGCAGGACAAATATTTTGGGCCGGGGTGTCCAAATTCCTTTTTTTGTATTGGCTCGTGCACATTGTAGAAATAAAACAATTCATTAAAAAATATAGCAAAAAAGGTACAATGTAAAGAGAAAGGGCTGGGATATTGATACTAATTACTAATAACACAAAGCTTTGTCTTCAGATACTGTAGGGGAGCAACGTGGGGCCGAGGGAACGGTTATGACATTTCCAATCCCCCCCCCAGCGGAAAACGTTTGAACACCCCTGTTTTAGGCAAACAAAAAAATATATTTTTAATCAACAAATGTATTTTTGATCAATTTAACAAGTATAAATACAACAACATAAAGCAATGTACTATTATTTAAACAAAAGAATAAATGATTCCTTTTATGAGCAAAATAAAGTCAATAGTGCAAAAAAAAAAAAAACAGCGCATATGCCAAAAAACACTACTGGCTGTAAATCAAATCCTTTGGGTTTTTTCCCGCCAGAGCCCTTGCTTGTTCACAGACTTATTCCCTGAGTTTGTACACAATATGACAATAAACTGTATGGTATACAGTACATGTACAATATCAACATTGTAACAATACCAACAACACAACAAAAAAACCCACAGATCTTACTAAACATAGAAGATAACAGAAAAATATTGAGCGCATCACACTACTGATACCACCCTTGCTATCCTTATTTGGATGGATCTGTCCACCCGCTTGACAGGACTAGCACTTTTACTGCCAGGTTACATCATAACACACGGCTTTGAACATTTCTGGGTTATCGAAGTCATGCTAATTACAGTTTATGTTTATGATTATATGTTCCACGTAACACGTGTACCACTGTTTCAAAAAGCCCACGATTTTTACGTGGTGATGTCGTCATGCTTCACTGATGGTATTTTTTCATGAAGCGCTGAGATTTCGCACTTTGTTCCGTGTTCCTTGAACGCATTGTAGTTGGTGTGAGACACAAAAGTGAAACTTAGAAATAACAATCCGGCCTCAAAGCTTGCAGCAGCTAGGTGAACACAAGTTGATATATGGAATTACAACAAGCAAGCAGTGTGGATTATGGTGAGTTGCAACACCACTTTTGCTTGCTTTGGAGTGTTGTGACTGGATGATGTCATCACCAGAGAAATCTTTTGAACCACAAATTAAAACAAATGTATGTGCACCAAACAGCACGAACAAAGATGAAAATAATGAGACTATTTTGGTTTCATTCGGAGAATGCCGGGTGGCAATGACGTCATCACCTGTTCATGTAAACTGGAAAATTAAGTATGATAGCACAAACATTAATTTTGATTGCACAAAACACTCATTTTAACTGCACAAAACAGCACTAACATAGCACTAAAAAATGGGACTATTTTGGTTTCATTCCGAGCATGTCGGGGTCATGATTATGTAATAGGTCAGAACTTAAATCGTTAATATCTCAAAAACGAAAGCAGCACAAACGTTCATTTTAACTGCACAAAACAGCACCAACGTAGCACAAAAAATGAGACTATTCTGATTTCATTCTGAGCATGTCGGGGGCTGGGTGAACTTGGGATGACCTGTAAAATAAAGTGGAATATCTCAAAAACGAAAGCAGCAGAAACGTTCATTTTAACTGCACAAAACAGCACAAACTTAGCACTAAAAAATGAGACTATTTTGGTTTCATTTGGAGCATGTCGGGGGCTGGGTGAACTTTGCTTGACCTATAAAATAACCTGCAATAACTCAAAAACAAAAGCAGCACAAACATTCATCTCAACTGCACAGAACAGCACAAACTTAGCACTAAAAAATGAGACTATTTTGATTTAATTTGGAGCATGTAAGGGGGCTGGGTGAACATTGGTTGACTTATAAAATAACCTGCAATAACTGAAAAACAAAAGCAGCTCAAACGTTCATTTTAACTGCACAAAACAGCACAAACGTAGCACAAAAAAAAGGGACTATTTTGGTTTCTTTCCGAGCATGTCGGGGTTATGATTATGTAATAGGTCAGAACTTAAATCGTTACTATCTCAAAAACAAAAGCAGCACAAACATTCATTTTAACTGCACAAAACAGCACTAACGTAGCACTAAAAAATGAAACTATTTTGGTTTCATTTGGAGCATATCGGGGGCTGGGTGAACTTTGGTTGACCTATAAAATAACCTGCAAAACTCAAAAACAAAAGCAGCACAAACATTCATTTTAACTGCACAAATCAGCACAAAAGTAGCACAAAAAATGGAACTATTTTGGTTTCATTCCGAGCATGTCGGGGTCATGATTATGTAATAGGTCAGAACTTAAATCGTTACTATCTCAAAAACAAAAGCAGCACAAACATTCATTTTAACTGCACAAAACAGCACTAACGTAGCACTAAAAAATGAAACTATTTTGGTTTCATTTGGAGCATATCGGGGGCTGGGTGAACTTTGGTTGACCTATAAAATAACCTGCAAAACTCAAAAACAAAAGCAGCACAAACATTCATTTTAACTGCACAAATCAGCACAAAAGTAGCACAAAAAATTGAACTATTTTGGTTTCATTCCGAGCATGTCGGGGTCATGATTATGTAATAGGTCAGAACTTAAATCGTTACTATCTCAAAAACAAAAGCAGCACAAACATTCATTTTAACTGCACAAAACAGCACTAACGTAGCACTAAAAAATGAAACTATTTTGGTTTCATTTGGAGCATATCGGGGGCTGGGTGAACTTTGGTTGACCTATAAAATAACCTGCAAAACTCAAAAACAAAAGCAGCACAAACATTCATTTTAACTGCACAAATCAGCACAAAAGTAGCACAAAAAATGGAACTATTTTGGTTTCATTCCGAGCATGTCGGGGATACGATTACGTAATAGGTCAGAACTTATATCGTTAATATCTCAAAAACGAAAGCAGCACAAACATTCATTTTAACTGCACGAAGCAGCACAAACATAGCACTAAAAATTGAGACTATTTGACTAGAGTTTTGAGTGGGGTGGAGGGCCAACTTCACTCAGGCTGTTGACATGCCTTAGCGAAACCCCTTCTTCATCAGCTAGCTGAGATGACACAGTGGACTGCAGAGAGAGGTGGCGGTGGCCCCACAACAGATGGAAGCCAGGTTGTCCGTGTCGCTGTCGTCTGTTCTATCCATCATCTTTGTCATTCATTAGTGGTGAGCACCTACACATTTCTTAATTTACAATGTGTTCAAGTGTGTGAGACATATTGAAGGCTTAACATGGATCATGCATTTAGCTTCCGTTGCTAGTGAATAATAGCAAGTGAAGAGAGAGGGTTTTAGAGCTGATTCTAATCCAATAATTACAACACTCACTTTTATTGCAAATGTTGATTGGGGGATAATGTAAACGTCAAGCTAGCAAGAAGGTTTGGAGGGGTATGAGCGAGCTGTGTTTTAATAATAGACGTTTTATGGGCGTTTTATATCTCAATGATTCACAGATTTTCACTAGTAGGCATGAAACATAACCCCTGCGAAAAGCAGGGACTTACTGTATTTGGGTTAATACAGTCATTGTTGATTAAGCAAGTGTTGAAGCAATTCAGGCAAAATAGCATGCACTACTTGGCTGCAACCAGTAGAGGTGCTGTTGAGTCAGTCTCAACTAGTTTGCCGTCGAAAGCAAAGACCTCCTCCAGTTCTCCCATGAAATTAGCTATCAAAGCGTGAAGTGGTGTCGCCTGGGAGGTGCAGCAGTGTGAGCAAAATAAAGAAAAACATCTTTTTCAACTTCAGTTATTGTCAGAGACAAAAGGAATGGATTTTGTGTTCCTATGGTGACCAAAAAACCTGGGATTGACACCAAGCTATAGACAAAAATGCAGAAGTTATGGACCAAAATAGATGAAAAATAGGACTGGTTTCTGGTTGCAGGGGAGTCCTAAAGCACGTAACCATTCTCAGAACTGTGTGGGGTCTCCTGCATTTACTTGGCCTGCGTAAGGAGACAATTTTATCCAAGAATAGACTGAGGGCAGCAAGAAAACGTAACGCTGCAGAAAAGTGGAGAATGTGGAGTATAACACTGCAGCATTCAGAGTTAAGTGTTTTAATTTCTGTCATTTCTAGCGGTGTAATGATGAATCTGCTCGACAAATGAGCGATTAACAGTGGTTTACAGTCACCCATATGGTACCTGGCTGAAGTAACGACTAGAAAACTTAGCTGGTAGTACCTAGTTAATAGCCAGTATCGGTTCTGGACATTTGGGGCCTTAAAGCAGGATTTGGTCTTTTTAACAGCTGGTAATGTAAATGTTAGGGGCCCCCGCAGTCGTTTAAGTCGCATTTAAAGAGAAATGCCTTTGTCAATAGCGAGTAGAACTGCACTGAGCTGAGTAGATACTTACACATACAGTGGAAATGGGGCAGTAGGGCGAAAGACAAACACCCTGGCCACAGTAAGGTGACACATTTTATCCAAGTAGAGACTGAGGGCAACAAAAAAGCAAATTTGTTCAACAAATGAGCAACCAGCAAGGGTTTATGTCACTCGTACAGTATCAACTCAGCCCATTCGGAGCCCCAGTTGACCAGGTACTAGAAAAAAGTACTTGGTAGTACCTGATTTTGCTCATGGAAACGCGTCAATGGCCATAGACTAGAGCAAGTAGTCACCGCGCAGTGGAAAAGGAGTATTAATTGGCTCCTCTTCATGGCCAAGCACTTGCAGCTTTTTTTAAGTGAAACAAATGTTTGTGTTTATTCTGCATTGTAAACATGCATCTGGCACGCGCACACATGCAGATGTAGCAGACGAAGCTCACATTTCAAATAGCGTCGGAAACCTTGGAAAAGTGGCAAGGTTATGTAAGATGTCCCATTCATCGCCTCTTTTCATCCGTGATGCATCATCACTTCCACCCCCTCCCTTAACTGTCTGGAAACAACACAGTTCTCATCTACCATTAAATCTTAAACAAGCCAAAAAAGGCAGCTGGCTCTCCCTTTGCTCATTCAGCCCGCAAAGATGCGTGTCGGCCTTGCTCAGGAGTGGTCCCTGAGCAACATGACCGCACTCCGAGCGCCGAGGTCCAAAACACACAGCGCCAAGCAGAGCGGATATTTTCAAACCTCTCTAAAAGTTTTGTGCTGAGGCTGCGTGCCATAGCTGATTACTGCTAATCTTGTAGCCCAGAAGAATCTAATTAGAGGAGGATGCATTTATCTTCTAATTGTGCAGTAGTCCACGTCTGTGGACACTACTTAACAGACCATGGCTTCTTATAGCCTCCATCAGTATCTCTTTTTGTGTTCTATTAGTTGCCAAAAAGAAGATGTATGGGTATGTTGTTATGAACGTGGCTTTAATGTGGCCCACGCTGCAGCATCTGGACGACCTAACCAACTTCAGCACGTCTCTGCTATGACAGAAGCTTCCACACAAAAGGCTCATTGGAAAACGTCCGGCGTGACGAGCACAGGCACTCCTGTGATCCGTCGAGCAGAAATAACGGCATTAGCGCGTCTTTCGCCTTTGTAACAATAACAATATTCAAGTCTGGAAGTCACACTGACGTAAACAAGCTCAAAGGTGGATTGGCTTTTCCTCTACTCAGTACTTAGTGGTTTAATTGCTCCACTTTTGTGTGTGTGTTGCGTTTCACTCATGTGATGCCTTCTGCAGGGGAACAAACACCTCCTGTCGATCTGGCATGAAGGTAAAATCTCTATGTATCCCATCCCTGGACTCAAAAGGATCTGTACATTTCCAAGGCAAAAAAAAAAATGTAAAAACCAAGTGTGTAGGTGCAATATTATGTAATATCATCTCTCTTGTTTCCTCCAAAAAGGCTTTCAAACGGTCACTTTTGAAGTTCCTGGTTTTCATGACATCATGAAAGTAAAACGTTTCTCACGGGCATGATACGACCTCTGACCCGCCTCTTGCTCTAAGAGCCCGCCCTGTGTGCACACCCACTGCTTTTACTTTGTTAAAAAAAGAAAAGTCAGGCTACACATCTTAAAATGCAGCCTGGAGATCTGCTATGTATCACTCGGCTACAGACGTGGGAGCTGTAAGTTTGATCATTTTGTTGGTCTTTAGCAAATAGGCTAACCTAGCACGATGTTGCTCTTACAATGTGAGTGTAATGTTAGCACTGTTGCTCACCTGGCTATGCTAGTGTTCTTCATGTTTGTGTCCTTCCCCTCTGTCCAGCCCTTGATGTTACATTTTTCTATGTGATATATGGCATCTATTCCAATGGAGTGCCAATATACATGCAAAACAATACAATTTTCCACTAATTTACAAGCCGCAGGGCATGCTGGGTAACTTCCTGTTGGAAAAGTGCGTGTATGTGTATGTATATCAGTGTGTAAGCGTCTATTTCGATACACACATACAGTAGTATGTGTGGTGCAGTTACTTTTGGGTGTTCCACATGTGTTACTTGTTGATGTCTGAGTAAGGGGATGAAGTTGAAATATTATGAGGAAAAATGATGTCATTTTAGTAAAATAGTGTTGAAATATTAAAGAAAAAACATTTTTGTAATTGTTAGAAACAGAGGTTGGGGGTAAAGTTAGAATATTATGGGAATAAAGTCATAATATTAGAAGAAAATTTGCAAATATTTTAGAAAAATGTTGAAATATTTGGGGAAAAAAAAGAACTTCAAAAATGTTTTTTAAAAAAAGAGCAAAGACCAAAGTTTATATATCACCGATATCACAAAGCTGACGTGCAGTTTTTTTCTTTTCTTTTCTTTTCTTTTTTAGCATATGTATTGGTTTACAAAATATTAAAGTGGCCCTTGCAGCCTTCCATTTTTCAGTATGTGGCCCCTGGTGGAAAAAGTTAGCGTGTTTTCCCACAATGGCGTGTTTTCCCACAAATAAAAAAAAAAATGTTTTGATCAAGAATCAGCAAATTTGCGGGGTCGCGAATGCTGAATATGCTGGGATCCACTGTATATGTAAAAGTGGCAAAAATACACAATGCACGATAGCGCTCGTTGCAGCGATACGCTCAGGCACAAACACAGCTCATGAGCATTAAAGCTACAGACACACAAAACGGCTACTAAAAGCACTTTTAAACTGTCTAAGGCTTGATTTGGGCAATACATTCTAATTACACTATTGTGTGACCTCTGAGACTTTTTTTTATTTGCTGAAAGGGGACCACCCCAGTGACAAGCATTACACTCCTAAAAGTACAACTTTTTCTGTGCAGGCAGAGCGACACATGAGGGTCCTTTTACTTTTGAGTGACTGCCTCGTCCGCGCCAAGTGGGATAAGGGTTAGAGTTCAAGTGTCTCTATTAAAAAGCCAAACGGTATCATTTCAGCCCAATGAAGGGGCTCTCATTTTAAGCGAGCGCAAACCAAGTGCTCTCGGCCTCGGCTCCTGAATTTTAAGTGATCCGCCTGAATCAGCCTCTGTGGCGGCTTTCAGTGGAGAATGTCAATCTTTTCGTTTAGCTACCTTTTTCGCCATTTGCATCAAAGTTCAGATCTCTCCTTCCTCTCCGCAAGCAGCGAACATAATAGCAACATTGTTCTGTGCAGGCAGTAGACTGGACCTGAGGGAAAAGGTGGGAGAAGGAGGTTGTTTTTTTTTTTTTTGGCAGTGCACCACGTCATGAAAGCTCAAACGATGTGCTTTATTACTTTTTTCTTTCATTGAGCGTGTCCCTGCTTCCTCTGGACAAATATTTAAGAGGATCTCCATCATTCTTAGCAGTCATGCAAGCAGGAGTAGTAGGATGAAGATGTTGTAGGGGAACATGTAGACGAGGTCCCCTGTGAGCAATGAATGACCTTATAAAACAAAAGTATGTAGGGCCACACTGAAAAGAAAAAGATAATATTACAAAAAAACCAGTTTGTTACGGAAATACAATGTAAAACCCCTCAACATACACTTTATACACTTTTCTCAGACAGGCAATAACATTTTCTCACATTTCTCTCTTGTTTAAACACTCTAAAAAAAAAAAGTTCAAACCTTCGTTTGAATTTTAATGATCAACTTTAATGATCAACACAGGAAATGATTAAGTCACTCCCCGGTATTTCACTCCTGTGATCGTGCCTTTTCGTCCAGGCGTCGTTCCGCTGTACTGCAGCGTTTTTGTATCCTTGTTAAAACATATTGCTGCAGATGATCTAAAGATTCATTTACAAGCTAGCAAGCTGTCGATGATACAGGAGACATGGCAGGATCGCACAAAGGAGATTCACTGACAATTGTCTGCAGCCAATCAGGGCGCAGAAAGCAATAGGCGGTGCAGACAGACAAGGGACACTCAATTTCCCACAATGGAATTCTTCTTAAAGAGCCAGGCTCGGCCTGTAACAGCGTTCATACTGCAAAAAAAAAAAAAAAAAAAAAAAAAAAAGCACAAAAAAAATCTACAGAACAGCGAATCCACGAAAGGTGAACCGCCATAGAGCGAGGGAACGCTGTACATATTTAATATTAGGAGAAAAACATGATTTGAACTTAAATCACAATATAAGAAAAGATGAATTTTACAAGAATACATTTGCAATATTATGAGGAAAACACAGCATTTTACAGGAATAAATATTATGAGAACAAAGTAATATACCAGAATAAAATCAGAATGTTACAAAATTATTTTTTTTAAATCCAAATTTCACACAATTGAAGTTATTGAAGAGTTTTGTCCTTCTTTGAAACACTTTCTTAAGTTTAGAATAAGTTATTTTAAGTTATTCAATTTCCTTTAACAGCACAATTTTTTTAATGTGCGATTAGCGTGCACATGCCCTTTTTGACCCGCAGTTTGAGGAAACGCAGCGGTGGATGTGGAGCCACAAGCGGGAACAAATATTGAGCAGAAATGGACAAAGAAAAAAATATTTAAAATGGAGACAGAGCACACAATAAATGATTAATAACATTTATATTTTTTCCCTAAAGGAAGTAAATGTATTGTAAATTTAAGTCCGCTCCATGTCTTCTTTAACAACGCACGCAGCGATATCACGCCATGGTGAGATAAATGCCACTGGGGTTCATCGAAAGGGTGGAGGAGCATGCTATGCAGCCTCGGGCCAAATAAGACTACAACTTTCCAGAAAAACCTCCATTTTCCCAAAGATGTCAAGAATATTATGAATACTTGGGAGGTTGTCATTGATCCATATTTCTTACTTCTTCTCCCCTCAGTTAAGCAACCAGTGGTCTACTGGATCAAGCTCATCAGGTCTCCACCCTCGGTCCTAGCTGGTGTGTCCTCCACAGTGCGTCTCCTAAACAGTCATGGAAAATGGAGTCCCACAGTAAGTGTTTTCCACATTACCAGCAGGATAGAAAGTGATATCTGTGGCGACTACCTCACATCCCTCCACTCTTACCACAGGACCTCTCTGTACATTTATCTCCCAAATGTGCAGCACTGACTGGTTCCTGAAAGATGAATAAGCCGCTTGGAAGAAAAGAAAGACACCATGTCTGGTACTGAAGGTCCAAAAGCTTTCCAGTAGGCAACCAACTGAATCTCACTTGCCACATTCAAATGAATTTGCTAAATCAGACATCGTTATTCTGGACGGATTTTGATAGAAGCATCTGACCAAAGCACAAGTGAGGCAAAATATGTTGATTCCCTGTAAAAATCAAAGGGTAAAAAGTCAACGGTGAAAGGTTAACAGCAAGGTCATTTTTAATGTATTCATGAAGGGTGTCACGAAACACTCGAGACGAGACAATACACGGGACTGGGTCTACGAGAACAAGACGAGACAAGATTTTAACATTATTTACTAGAAAAGTACAATTAAAAAATAGGACATTATATATCTACTAATTTCAATTCTACTCAGTTATTTTGCATTGCTCCTCACAAGGCTACACACTTCTGCACTGTGTGTGTATGCTAGCGGCCCTGCCTCCATCCACCGACACAAAATGACTGTATGACTAACAAGAGGACTCACTCCGTTCATGCCGTTGTTCTATGGACCAAACGTGCCAAGGTGCTGAAACCAATGCACAGAGTGAACTCTCCTGCTGCCTGTTTGGAGGCGGGAGACGAGGAAAACAGACACACAATGACAAAATGATCGAGCGAATTTTCATTTATTGTGTGATTGTCACATTTTAATCTGGCAAGATCTTGTGGCACGAGATCTTGTGACACCCCTATTATTTACCACTAGCCTCCAAACTTGGTCTGCCCCTAAGTCTGTCACGCGCACTTTCATTCAAGAGACGGGGGGATGTGCCGCACAGTAGCCGAGGGGTTAGCATGTTGGCCACACAGTCAGGAGATCGGGAAGATCTGGGTTCGCTTGGCATCTCTGTATGGAGTTTGCATGTTCTCCCCATGCATGGGTTTTTTCCGGGTACTCCGGTTTCCTCCCACATTCCAAAAACATGCATGTTAGGTTAATTGGAGACTCTAAATTGTCCATAGGTATGAATGTGAGTGTGAATGATTGTTTGTTTATATGTGTCCTGCGATTGGCTGCCGACCAGTCCAGGATGTACCCTGCCTCTTGCCCAAAGTCAGCTGGGATAGGCTCCAGCATACCCCCGCAACCCTAATGAGGATAAGCGGCATAGAAAATGGATGGATGGACGTTGGGTGGAGTAACCCTAACATTGGGGTGTTCCCTGTTAAATCTGGCCTTGCGCGTATTCTCACCTCGACTTAAGCACTTTTGTCCCTGCACACTTGTGAGGTTGCAATGAGTCCAGCACTTCGGGAAGGTGAAACATTCTATTTAGGATGACATTGGAATAAAAATGTAACATTGGTCAATATGGGTATCGGGATTTTTCCCTATAATGAAAGCCGATAATAAACATAATGCTGTATTTTCACCTATGGGCTCCCTCACTAGTAGGAATGATACAATTCCCGTAATTAAGCGACGGTAAAATCTGACATCGATTTGGAGAGTCGTGGGGATGTCAGTGAAAATGCTGCTTTTTCATATGATATCAGGTGTATTTTCATTCGTGTACATCTTTGACAGGTAGATTACTTTTCCTCTTCCTTTTTGTATCGGAGTGTTGGACCACGTCGACTCATGAGTGCTGTGAAAGTGAAGTCCAAGTTTAAGCCTTTCAAACTCATGGATCGGGGCTTCAGGACAAGATAAAAGGTAGGATATAAATTCATTAAAATATCCATCTGCAGATGAAATTTCATTAAATTCTGAAAATTAAAATTACTGTACATGGAATTTGTAGTGTGGCGTGCAAACAAATACAGCGTGCTGCTGCACAGTGGCGGAGCTAAGTGGTGGCCACCCCTGGTCACTCACCAGCCACCCCACTGGCCATCGAGACATTTCAGGTATCAACTTATTGCCACCCCTACATGAGTAATGGTCTCATCTTGGCCTCCCCAATGAAAAATGTCTGTCTCTGCTGCACTAAGAATGCTAGGCCTACATGAAAATTATGACACTTGATTTTCTTCTCTGGACTTTTTGATGATCAAAAAAAATGTAAAATGGCTACTCTGTTGCCTTTTAAAACAAATGTCACAGTCTAAGCCTAATGGCAAGTATTTTTCAGATGTTTTACAATGTTGTTTACAGCCACGCTGAGAAGCTAATTGCTGATGCTGTATCTATTAGCTTCACAACAGATAGGTGCTAATTTCACGACAGGAGATGTGTGATGTTATACATATCAGTATCGGAATCGTCTGATATCGGTATCGGAAATTGAGAGTTGGCCAATATCGGCATATCAGTTATCGGCAAAAAAGCCAATATCGGACATCCCTAATTATATTGCACTTGAAGTTTGTGGCGTACTAATCTAGTCATTCAAACTGCGACTGTCACCAAGTTTTTTTTTCATTTTCTTTTCTTCTTTCTTTCTTATTTTTGGATATTATAAACGTACAACATTTTTGGGTCTTCTTTAGTTTACTGATCCATTTTAATGCCTGATACAACTCAAGGTAGATTTGTTTGGACAAATATAATGATGATAAATACAGCTCCTGTTAAATTTAAAAGCTAATATCGAGCAACTTCCACGGTTTTCTTGATAATAACCAAAATCACTTACATTCTTACTATAGCTATGGCATTGTACTGCCAAAAAATATAACTATTATGAGCCATTTTTGTTGTCATTGTTATATTTGTCCAAACAAATGGTACCTTTAGTTGTATCAGGCATTAAAATGAACAAGAAACAGAAGAAACAAGGGTGGTCTAATCATTTTTTCCATGACTGTGTGTGTGTGTGTGTGTGTGTATGTATATATATATATATATATATATATATGTATGTATGTATGTACAGTATGTATGTGCGTGCGTGCATGCGTGTATTTAGAAAGAGAAAGACTTTACAACCCTGCCCTAGATAATGTTTACACTTAAAAAAAAAAAAAATCATATTTTGCCTTCAATTCTGCTGGTTAGTGTAGCAGGTTTAGAAAAAGATGTTTTTTCTGTATTTTTCTCAACCTGCTAGACCCTCCTTGAAGGCTTCTGCCGCCTCACACTTTAAAAACTTCTGGCTTGGACTCGTGTGTTCTTCCCCATGTGTGATTTTAGTCAAATCAGCTGCCAAACTACTCTTTGTGTACTGCAATGAAAAGTAGGAGTGGTGGTGTGAATGGACCAGTAATAGCTTCATATTTATTTGTCGTGCATCTTTAAAAGGCTTTTGAAGGAGTACCTGTAAACATGTCTAATATCACCCTAAATACGCTCCTTCATACTAATTGTCTCCAGACACAAATAAGGACAAACCATCTGGGGAATCTGACTATGCTGAACGTCAAAGGATCTCAAGTATTTGCTTTGAAATGTTTATAGGGATGAAAGGCACGGTCGTCCATAAATCACGCCTGTGGAACTTTTCAATCGCGTGATCCCCTCCCAGTGAAAAACACACTCACGCTAAAGCGTGTCATCTCTAAGGGTTTCCGAAACTGTCACTTGTTTTGATATCAGCCTGTTGAGTAACGCAGGTTCAGGTCTGTTTACTGCGTGGAACAGATGATGCATAAAGCCCATTTATTGCTGCTTGACTCACAGATGACATGTGCCTTCCGGCACACTGGTTTGGTATGGTGCGGCGCGATGAGCCAAGCTAATTGCTGGCTGTGTTTTCAAGGAGTGTTCTTCACATATGTACCATTCAGTTTCATGTAATGATCATGTTTGACGAAGTCCCACTGGACAGGCCTCATGCTTGGTTAGCTGCAGAGCGGAGAATCATGTGCTCTGCAACAGTTAGACGAATGAGATGTCTTCTTTGCTGCCCCCAATTAACAGTGAAGGTCGAGCACCAGAAAGTTATGATGCGATTTAACCCCCTGCATGAGGTCAAGTTGACCTGAACGGCTTCCCACTAAGCATGATAAATTTGTTATTTTTCAATCCATTAAACCTTTTCCGCATAGTCCATTTAGCCAGAACAAACCGCCAGCCTGGCTTGACCTGCGACCTGTTTTCCCACAATTAGCCAACATGGCTTCAAAGCGATGTGTGCCACAGGTTCATGCTAGAGTGGAGCCCGTTGAAGTCGACGCCCCTCAGACTGGCTCACTCACGTCGACACAAGGGGATGTCGTCATTACCGACACCGAAACCAAATCCAGCCATTGTTTTTACATTTATGTGCGACTTTGGTCCGACACATGAGGAGATAAAGGAACCTATGAAAGTTTGCTGACATTTTGTTCCTCCATTTGTGCGTATTTTTATTTGCATTTATCCGTCATTTATGGTAATTTCGTTTCCTGACTACAGTGACGATAAAGCTTTCGTACATGACTAGATGCTTGGTATGTTCCTTTAAGGCCATCAAGTGACATCATTGCCACATCAATGCTTTGCTGGCCATCATCTGGGCTTTGATCTTCTTGCAGATAATACCTCCCTTTAGGTCATATAATTACTTTAATTCAACCAGAATTGTCAGGAAAAATATGCTCTCAAAGTCACGCACAAAAAAACACAATAGTCAGACTTCAGGATGTTTCCCCTCCCAGTCGAAAGGGCTCCTTTAACAAGTAGATTTTTCTTGCCTGTGAATATTCTCCTCCATCCAGGTTTTTGTATTCTCAGGGCATTCAATCCATCGCAACTGGACTGTTCAGGTTGTCTTAGAAGACGTTTCGCCTCTCACCCGGGCAGGCTTCGTCAGTTCATGCTCGCATATTGTTCTTCCTCCACCACAGAAGGTACCAGGGTGGAGGAGAAATATGACGTCCACAGAACAAGAAATTGATGTGCAACTTGGAAAAGAGGTACAGTCATCTCTGTCCCGGCCGCTCAGTACAATATGACTGCTAGGAAAGTGTTGCGTTTAATCTTTAAAGGCAGTGCTATCCAAATCTAGCCCATAAATTAAGTCAGAGAGTCTGCAAAGACCACCAATAGATTCCTTAAAAACAGCAGAATGTTCCTGCTCCACAGAAGGTTTCTGATGAGCATTGTTAAAATAGGCCCTTAAAAACAGAAGTTGGCTCCTGTTACATATAGGATCTTTGACAAGTGGTTTTCACTCCTATTATTTAGAGCAGTGATTCGCATTTGGTTTGGCTGCGGGACCCACCATCACCCATCAACGACAAGGGGTGACCCCAATTGCGAAGATTGTTCAACTCAAACTTGTCAAATATCGTACTGTTTGCGACACAACCTGAGCCGCAGCGGTGTTGCTCTCTTCATGGCGTGCTCTTCTCCAGCAGATACGTGCAGCTGTGTGTCACACGGGCGGCACGTACAAAAACAGAGTGCTCCTGTCACATCTAAAAGATCTTTGACTAATGTTTTGCAGTATATTCTTAAAACCAGCGTGCTCCTGTCACACAAGATCTCTGACTCGTGAAAGTATACTGCTTCTGTTTCAATTTTTTTTTACTTATAATATTAGCCTTTTGGTGCATTAAACATTTCTAAGATATGACAGAGCCTTGCCAAGTGGTCGGTCAGTCGGTACACTAATCTATGTCCTGGCTGCTCAGCACAATATGGCTACTAATAAAAGACAAAAGGTGAGGGGCATTCAATTGTAAAGGAAACCATTTTTGAGGCAAACAATTCACAACAAGGCTGTTGTTGGTTATCCAATAAATCTGTCCAGGCTGCTCAGCACAACATGGCTAACTCTACACTAAGTCAAGAAATAATAAAAGTAGCTAGGTGACAAAGACACCAAAGAAATGCTACGCATAACTGCGTCAGCGTCTCATCATGAACCTTTTTTCACACTTGTATGCCAGTTAAGAACGTTAAAACGTTAAACTAGCAAGAGTTTGCCTCCGAAATGGATTATTTGGATTATAATCGACGACAATGGCCTCGCTGTTCAGCGTGATACAAGCAAGGGGAAGAATGATGAGGAACATGCAAGTTTTTGATACACAGTAGCTCGTCTCTTGTCATTTTGGTGATAAAGAATACTAGAGAGCAAGACTTCCATGTCAACTAACGAGGTCATGCCTCCCATCACTACCTCGCTTGTAAATCTCAGCACAATTATCGACAAGCCCGCACAACCCACCTCAGCAAACGCAAATGCAAGAGTGTGGTGTTTCACTCCTCTTATTTTAGCCTACAAGCAGCAGTGGGCCTTTAACCACACACAAAAAGCATATGACTCGACCCCAGCCTGCCGCTACAGCTGACTTTTATACCCAAGCACTCCGTAGGGAGCAGGAAGAGGCCCCGTGTGTCCAGGGCCGCGTCTCCTGGGCTGCACTAAGCGCTCAGCAGGTTTCAAGGGCGAATGTTCATTAGGCAGCCAAGTTGTAATAAGCCTGCAGACAGACATGCTGCTAAACAGCCTCAAATGCCAGGAAAGGTGAGTTTGCTTATCTTGCCGATCCTCATGACTTCACATGGCAACATAAGCAATTAAAAAAATACCTACTGCACATAAAAGCCATTAGTTCAGGGAGAAGACTTTTGTTGACCAGTCAGAGGTGTCGTAAGTTACTCTCATGCACACTAATTATCACATTGTATAGAGCCAACCTTCAATTCGTTCACATTAAAGAACCCATTTTCCACATAAACAACTGAAATTGAATGTAATCCACAATAAAGCCTTTATTAACTGTACAGACATGGGTTTATTTCATATTTTATCATTCTTATTCATACGTAAGTCTAAAAACAAGTTAACCATAATAATAGAATAAAACAAAATTAAAGTAAAACTACTTCCCATTTGAAGACATCCATCAGGAAACAGGAAGATGTTTGCAGTGCGACGCTATCTCCTAGTGGTGTCTTAGATGTACCGATTATTATACATTATATATTATAATTATTACAGTATTGAACCGAATAGGTAGTTTGCCTAAATTAATCATTTTCGAGAGTAAAAAAGGCTAAATGAACTAAAATAAAAATCTAAGGCCAAAAGACGCATTCAAAGACATTGATATGTAGCATTCTTACTGGTCACAGGTATCAGTAGTATTACTGTAATGTTCGGTGAGACACACAAGCACCAGACTTGATCGCCGGAACAACAGGCTTTTATTGCAGGTTTGAATTATCTCACAGCAATGTACAATAATCCCTAATAAAAACACACCAAGACATTTTTACAACACATTTCCTAAAATGCATTTGGAAAAAAGGGGTCATCTTATATTCAGGGTTACTTTACATTTGTGTGAATATGATACATGGTGAAAATGATTTCCTGTACACATGTAATCAATATGAATGGAATTTCACTGACAAGCCAGACCCTTTCCTGCAAATCACAATAAACTCCGCTTCCTGTTCTATGGTTATCATCACATATTTCCTCTTCTGTGGTGGCATCACTAAAGAACACGGAACACAAAAAAAGCCAACGAAAAAGTAACAGTTGCAGAGTTCATTCTTTAGATGCGAGTGAGTGATTTCTGGTTCAACTCCAAATTGTTTAACTTTGGAGTGTTTAGAGATTTGGTAATGCGGCTCATTTAAACGTGTACCACAGCTGCAACTGCATCGCATCTGTCAACAAGCTTCTGGGACAGCTTTTTATGAACAAATTACACTCAGCCGTTGAGAAGCTAAAACGAGAGCGGGAGCATGAGTTTGATTCCTATGACAACTGCCGAGATCAAAGACTCTCATGATATACTGTGTTAGGTAATGATTCGTGTCCTCAGTCTGAGGTCAGTGCTGGACAATGACAGACATGCCAACAAAAGACCATCAAGTTGTTCTAAACTTTGTTGGCCCTTGGAGGAGATATGGAACTGTGGCGACTAAACCTAAGTCCTCTCTGTGTGGCTTGCACATTTGGTTCTGGAGCAGGTTTGGAAAGGCTTCAGGGGATTTCATAAAGCAGAATGGAATGGTAGTGTTGATACGCACAAACAAACCAGTGCCTGTTAGATATTTTGAAGATTGATCCACCATCCATCAAGTTTAGCATGCCTTTTAAAAAACAATAAACACATGGTGAAAGAAAACAGACAGATGGTGTCTGATAGCATCCGGTTAATTTTGGAGGCATTAGCTTCCTACTTTATTGTTTTCATCCCTCGAGTTGATAGTCAGTGACAAGAGCTTTGGTAATCGTTGGCAATGCTCACACAGGGTCCGGGACCATCTGTCCGCCATTTAGCATAAAGAGTGATTTTGTGTTTTGCAGCGATCCATTCATCAGATCACCGCATCGTCAGTCATGATGAAGGATGGCGTCAAGCGGGATGGCGCTCTCTCTCAGCCGCACTGATCAGAGAATGCCGACGGTGCACGTATGAGGTCAAAGCACATCTGGATGCAGCCTGCCCATGCACCGTTAATCAGTAACCTAAACAAAGCATACTTGGACCTGCTTGTCACAAACACGCAGGGACTCCTGGAGTTGCATAACGCTCTTGAACATGTAAGAGGGCTTCCATACTCATGCGGTGTCAGTGACATGTACAGTAATGACAAGAAAAGTCTCTCCAGGCTAATTTGATGCTGATGTCATCTTAATTCTTGCGCCGCCGTTCTCCAATGACTGCAACACGAGCTCGGTTTGATTCCTTGGATGGAAACTATCTACTGTACACCGCATTTGCAAAGTGAAAGCCTGAAATGGATGACCTCAAAATGCTGGGAATCCATGGGGTCTGCGGAATATGCTGGCTGTACTTGAGGTGGGGAGCAGAGGAAGTTCAACATCCTTAACAGGCGGCCATACTGATGACGATGACAGAAGATGTAATTACAGTGGAAGCCGTTTAAGTTGGTCCAATTTATGTCGACAACCCAACTAAGTCGACCCACTCACTGGGTCCTGGTCCGTGTTATTTTTATTACTAAAAAGTGCTGATTTTAAGTCGACGTCAACATACGTGGTTAACCACTTTGTGTTGTTCTTATTATTAAAAAGTCAACATACACGGTCGACTGCTTTTGCAGACATAAAATTTGAGCGCAAAAGGGGTCATTTCTATGAATGACTTCGAGGGGTGGGGTGGGTCACACACGTAAAACAACTACGCACTCATGCACAGATTCAAATTCACCAAATTACGTGATCCAGGCGGGACACCAGAACACCCGACGTGTGAACGACTTACAGTGGCAGATACCGTACACACAGCTAACAAAACGCTTGTGTGCAAGTCCAGGCTCTCATGGAGCCGATCGTGCTTATGGGTGGTCTGAAGGCTTCAGCGGCCGTTTCCCAAATAGTCCTGGTCCTTGACCAGTCTCCATTTAACATAGGCTCACAATGTTTTTGGACGATAAAAACTGCAGGGGACATGTCTCTCTGTCCCCTGGCAGCAAATTACATCTGTGACGAAAGTTGTATTGTCATCGTGGTCAAGACATACTAACTAAATTACCGCAGGAGATCTGCTAGATAGGAGTAGGCCTGCCACGATAATACATTTTGCTAGACGATAAAAGGTCCCACAAATGATTGCCGATAAACGATATTATTGTCAACATTATTTTGAGACTTTTTTTTCCATGACTGTAATAGTATAATAATTATTATAATAATTATATTAATAATATAATAATAGTACACTGGATCAAAAGCATTCAACTAATTTTAACATTGTAATTAGAATGACAAGCGCATCTGAATACAATAAATTTAACAAAAAAAAGACAAAAAGAAAACAAAAATGAAAATAAAATGGACTATTCAGTCTCTTAGCAAATATTTCACTTAAATAAAAATCACAATCATGCCCAAAAACAAAAAATAGACCCTGTATTAAAAAAAACAACAAAAAAAAAAAAACACACACACACACAATCCATCCATCCATCCATTTTCTATACCGCTTCTTCCTCATTAGGGTCGCCTGTCGCCCGAAGTCAGCTGGGATAGGCTCCAGTATGCCCCCACACACACAATAAAAACCATAAATACATCAAGTATCAAGTTCCTGTAAACAAAATTGTACTTCAACGCATTGTTTGTTACCACACGAGTAACACACTTCACCTTCCGCGAAAACAAGAGCTCCCCAAAGTGATACGTTAGAAACAACAGATCAGTAGAAAAACGAAATGTAACGCGTATCATGGACACTACAACATATTTCTGATTTTGAATCAGTGTCACTTTCGTTATTGTCTGAATATTGACCCAAAAAAAAGCAGAGAAATAACCCAGAAAGACTCACATTGTATGTCAATGCGGACGTCAGCTCATTTTAAAACACACTTCCTTGATTCACTTGTAACGTTTAACGTTTTGTCTGAGTTTGGTCAAAGTACGTGTTTTGGATGCAGCAAAATGTGTTTGGTGCGCAATGCGGTGTTATACTTATATACTATACTAAGTTCCACCATTTTGTATTAGTGAGTTAACTGTCACAAACTTTTTCATGCCACGAAATGACGATGCGCAAACAAGCTGATACTGACATCAGATCTTGTTTTATACACAACAGGCACAAAGGAAGTGTTCGATTTTGTAGCACACGACACACGCAGCTAGCAAGTGCGCTCTTACTAGCGCCCCGCCTCTCCCCACTGGGACAAAGAGACTGAATGACTGACGGGGGGGTTCACTCACTCCGGGTGTTGAGACAGTAAACCCTCTCGTCATCCAGCCTGTTTGGCAGAGAGAGAGAGAGAGGAGGAAAAGAAACATGCATGCACATGTCAATATATCGAGGCTGGCAAAATGATCAAGTTCGTTTTTATTCATCATTGTCATGACAGGCTTGGATAAGAGTACAAAATATATGAAAACTGAAGAATCAAAATAAAAATGTGCACAAATGGAGGGAAATGATGTCAAACTGCCATCGGTTCCAAAATCCTTTATTAACACTAATTCTCTGGTGAAAGTCACAAGTAAAAGTGCAAGCACTGGCTAGTTTTGGTTATGTTCACAACCGCTTAATGTGAGCCAGCCAGTCCGACCAAGTATGTTCCTGTGCTTTAAGAGAGGCTCGACTTAACGCTAGGGCCGTCATCCCTGCACTTTAACTTTGTCTAATGACGAAAAGCAGCCAGAAACATGTCAGCATGGCTGTCCTCTGTCAGCATAAAGCATCAATACTGCCATTCATTTTCTAACACTTACCTTCTTTCCGCTACTCAAAGTTTAGTTTAGATTTTATTGTGGTATCTTGCTGTAACAAGTACACTGGATCCTCGCTGTGATTCAGCATTCACGGCCCCACAGATTTGCATATCTTTGGTTAAAAAAAAAAATCATTTTTTTCCACAGAAAACGCATCTCAGTCACCATACCAATTTATATGTGATAATAGAGGTCAAACGTACAGCGTACCACTGCATAAATAAGCCCACAATTTTTACACGTTTATGTTTTTATGCTTACACTTTTAATGTTTTTCCATCACGCTTTGAGATTTCGCACTTTGGTCAGCAGCCCATGAATGCACCATTGTTGCGTGCTGTGACATGCAAAAGTTTGTTTGGCTCCGGAAGCACGACCTTCAATAGTCAAGTCCGGCCTCACAACTTGCAGTGAGGCGAACACAAGTTAACATATGATGGTAATTCATTGATGGAATTACAACAGGCAAGCAGTATGGATTATATAGACGCGGCTCAGAGAAACGCCTTCTTTTTTTTTTTTTTTTACAATTTTTATATATGTTTTAAGGCTGCAAAACCCCTCAACATACACTTTATACACTTTTCTCCAACAAGCAATAACATGTTCTCACATTTCTCTCTTGTTTAAACACTCTCAAAAAAGTTCAAACCTTCGTTTGAATTTTAATGATCAACCTTAATGATCAACACAACAAATGTTTAATTCACTCACACATATTTCACTCCTGTGACCGTGCCTTTTCGTCCTGGCGCCGTTTCGCTGTACTGAAGTGTTTTTGTGTCCTTGTTATAACATATTGCTGTAGACGAAACAAAGATTCCTTTACAAGCTAGCAAGCAAGCAAGCTAGCGATGACACAGGAGACATGGCAGGACGGCACGAAGGAGATTGATTGACAATGGTCTACAGCCAATCAGGACGCAGAAAAAATGGGCGGTGCAGACAGATGAGAGAGGGAAGAGATAGCCACTTCCCACAATGCAATTCTTCTTAAAGGGCCAGGCTCGGCCTGTAACAGCATTCATATGCTCTAATATAAAAAAAAACACTAAAAAAATCCGCAAACAGCGAATCTGTGAAAGGTGAACCGCGATACAGCGAGGGAACACTATTTTATTGCTATCCAAGATCAAGCAAGATGTATTAACTGCATTGACAGACTTTACAGCTTGTTTGCACATGATCAGTGCTTCCACTGAGAACTCGGTAACGTCATTTCTCCTTTGTGGGACAAATGAAGGATTATCTTATTTTAGAAGACCACCAGGACTTGTCTCTTGCTTATAGTAAAACATGAAATTCCTGTTTTCTATGTAGGCAGTCAAAGGCGAATGAGTCAACATTTCCCATTATATAAACACTGGTGTGAAGTCATGCACTGAGACAAATGAAGAGAAGCGAAAGGTTGTTTTCAGCCAAGCATTCTCTGCCGTGCCCCCTCAGTAGGGACGCCGCCATTTTACCAGTCACCAAACAAAAAAAATATACAAGCAGATCCGCACTAAAAAAAAAAAAAAAAAGCAAACACCTTCTGTCCTCACCTGTCTTGTTCATTTACCATCCAACGTGGTATTCTCATCATCCCTCTGGGTAGCTGACACCTCAAACAGGAAGAGACTCCTGCCGTGACCCGTGAGGCTAACACAGAAAGCAGAGACGAGACAGGATCAGTTACATCATCATCAGACGCTCACGGTCACTGTGCACCTGGGCCCAGACGTTGGCTTTATGAGACGCAAGACATTTATGAAGACCGCATGTAGCAGAAACCGAATGGCAAAACACGGCGGGTAATGGTCGCACCCATGAAAAGTCCTAAAAATGCTTCTTTTTGACACTCCAAAACCCAAGGTTCTCAAAGTGGGTTCATTAATTGCCATATAGGGTATGTGAATGAAAATGAAAAACAGTGTGAACACACTGGCGCTTAACACTCAGGGTTACGTAGTGCACTTGAACGAGGAGACACTGTGCAGAAGAAAGGAGACAAGACAGTGCTCTGTGTGCATTGTATGAAGAAATAAGTTTGATGATTATGTTGGGCATTAAGAGCGTTTAATCTGGAAGATTTCATTTATCTTGTGTGCTAAATGGGCCACACGGTGGTCTAGTGGTTATGGAGATCGGGAAGACCTGGGTTCGATTCTCCCTTGGGCATTTCTGTGTGGAGTTTGCATGTTCTCCCCGTGCATGTACTCGGGTACTCTGGTTTCCTCCCACATTCCAAAAACATGCATGTTAGGTTAATTGGTGACTCTAAATTGTCCATAAGTATGAATGTGAGTGTGAATGGTTGTTTGTCTATATGTGCCCTGTGATTGGCTGGCGACCAGTCCAGGGTGTACCCCGCCTGTCGCCCAAAGTCAGCTGGGATAGGCTCCAGCATGCTCCTGTGACCCTAATGAGGAGAAGCGGCATAGAAGATGGATGGATGGATGGATGTGTGCTAAATGAGAGTTGGTCTTTTTACATGGTGCTGTGACTAATTAGTGCATTTTCTGAGCTATAAGTCTGTAATTTGTTTCTTGACTCGGCGCACTGACTCATATGTGCAGTTGAAAAATAAACCACAGACTTTTTTTGAGGAATGATTAAGGCCAGGAAAATGATGCAGTCCATGCCTTCATCAAACAACTGTTTCTCAGCACAGCAATGACATGGCGGAGGACGTTTTTAAACAGCTACTGTTGAGAAGGGGGTAGTGGTTCTTTTAGAGTTGGGACACCATGGAAAGACTCCGGTCAGAGAATCATTTAATCATCTTTCTTTTACGGGTGGATGGGCTCTTTTAGGAATGTACTGTATACATGTTAGTCCAGATGAGCTTGGGTTTGTCCAAAGAGGTTAGTATGTGTGTCCAAAAGGTCGTATGTGTGGTCTAAACAATAGGAACACATACAATTACAAATAATGCCAAGTAAAGCAGCCCAATAGCACTCACATGACACAAATAAATGCATGCACAGTACACATATGCAGTCATCCTAGGTGATAAACACAAGTGAGAGCAAACATACTAACTAGTCAGTGAGCCCAGTTAGCAAACAATTACCAGCACATGGCTCAGAGGTGCACTCAAGCACAACACTATCAAACAAAGTAGCTTTCATTTAGCTCCCTACACTGCTTAAATCATGAACAGCAAACACTCCCAATGCACAACATAATCATCAAACTCACCTGGTTGTGTCACAGGTGAGCACACAAATGGTGGACGCTTCTTACTAAGCAGGCTCAAACTAGCAAAACTGCTACCAGTCCCCAGCTAGCTCTTTTCTACGGTTGCATTCAGGTGCATCACGTACCTCCTCAGGCGCAAGTTGCTGCTGCGCTCATGGACACTTTGGAAATCGCAGGAAACACCGCAAACATGCACATGCGCAGCCCAAATCAGGTGCTCGTTACAAAACAACCACTTGTTGCTCATAACAGTACGGCAATGTTACAAATGCTCTACTTATAACAGATATCAGGGATAAAAAAAATATACTTTTGGAGAGCTACTGCAATGCATACGAGCCAGTGAACGTTACACAGGACACACCGGCCTGACACCTGGTGTATGTGTGTACACACTGAAGGGACAGTTACGAAAGATGTTCTCTTCAGCAAATATTTCCTTTCCCAAATTTTTAAAAAATAGAATCAAATAATAATTATTTAAATATATCAAATTAAGATGTGTTTTTATGTGCTTATTGTGCTTTATGTTTTTTAAATGTGCAGTAGTAAGGGGTACAGGGCTTCAGGTCAAATGAATGAAAAAGTATGGGACTGTGAAAAGTTAAGGTTAGTTTAAACCACTGCTCTAAACCCTATAATGTGTTTCTCACAGTTATTAAACACATTTTAAATGGAGTTCTACACATGAAGAAACAACTGAGCACACATGTACTCAGGTGTAACTTGTATGCATGTTCAAAATGAATGAAACCATTACCATTACCATTACAGGCACACAGTACATCAGTGGCAGGCGGCGCGTTTCATACCTGGGCCTTCAGTGGGGACTTAAGCGACCCAATCCACCTACCATATATACACTAGGTCCCCAACTTATGAACACAATTGGTTCCAGATGACCATTCTTATGTCGAATTGTTCTTAAGTAGGGGAAAAGGTAATATTACCAATGATATAGGTACTACATGTACGTGTATACATATACAGTGTATGTGTATGTATGTAAATATGAGTTTGGATGCAGTAGTAATATTAAACAAGGATAATTAATGAAAAAAACAATAATAAAAGTGATATAATAATACGTAATGATAAATGTTATTTACCTTTGAAGAGGAGTGATCGAGCATACGTCGTTGTGGTGGAGTTGGAGGAGGAGATATTGAAAAAAAGGACAAATCGTCTTCGTCGTTAGACTCTTCTAAAAGAGGTAGTGTTCTGTGGGTGGTGTAGAATTAAGCAGGCCTATTAACTCTTCATAAACTTTAATTAACTCTTAATAAACTTTAATCACACGCTCTGTCCGGGTTGTATAATTTAGCTTTCCATTTAGCTTTACACTGTATCTCCCCAGCGTCTAACGCTGCCGCCGTTGGTCCCATTAGCAGTGTCACAGTGCCCTCTACTGGTCAAGCATGTACAGTAGCAGTATAAATACTGATTGAGCGACTGACTACAAGGCAAAATAAAATAAAATATAGACCAGTCGGCTTGTGTTTGTATCCACGAATGTTCGCTAGTCGGGTGCAAGCACTATTTTTCTTATTAGCAGAACCAAGAAAAAAACATCCAAACACCCATGGGCGATAATAAAGTATTTTTACATCATTTTCCTCTGAAATCCTACTTTTGGTACTACGTACCAAAGATGCACTAGGTACTAAAAGATGCTATCCTGCTATTATGTAAAACTGTGCACCAATCTTTCTGTCAGTCTGAATAGAGGCGCATATTGTCCCCCCCACTGACTGGGGTGGTCCCTTACCCAGCTGTCAAGCCTAGTTCAGGATGGCTTGGCAGATGCTGTCGCTGCAGCAGACGAGGACACACTTCCTTTGAAAGCTGGAGTGAACTGTCCTTCATCCGCTTTAAACAACAGTCCGGCTTGCTGGCGTACAAGACGGAATGCTGAACATGCTCACGTGCATACGTGCAGCAACCCTTTGAATGCATCTTCCTTCTGATGCCTCTTTAGCAAAGCACTGTACCCAACTGGTGCACTAAAAGCAATGACACATGTGCAGGCCAGATGTGACCGGATTTGCGGTCACTTCCATCCTTTTAAACTAGAAAGAAGGAATAGTACACATTTCCCTCCATGTAGATAAAAATGACTAACTCCATATTGAAGTCTTTCGTACAATACAAGTCCTATTCACCAACAGGTCACTTGGGCTCAATTTATGTGGATTTATGGTATGACAAGAACATTTCAAGGGGAGACAGAGTTGATCCAGGTGAGTTCTTGGCAGCCAAGGCAAGGCTTGTTACAAACCAAATGCGTTTTTATTTTAAACCTGGCAAGCCTCCCATCAAAGTCGGCTTTTGGACCATTTTAACTATGGGGACTAGAGTTCATGACTGGACCTGACCAACCTGACACAGAACTACACACAAACAACAATGGAGGAGAATGAGGGCCTAATTTTATCCAAGAGGAGACTGAGGGCATCATAAAAACAGGCAGCAAAGTGGACAGTGTGGATTATGATACTGCAGCATCCAGAGTTGAGGTACAAGGGTAAGCTATCACTATAGCGGATTTTTTTTTTTTTTTAGCAAGATCAAGGTTACACAATATATTGCATTACCAGTCACTTTCTATTGGGGGTGTCACGAAACTCGGTATCGGGTTCACAAGAGCGACACGAGACGAGACGAGACGATATTTTAACATTACTTTTACAAAAACTACAATGACAAAATATAAGACTGGACAAATACTTTTCTTTATTTAAATGAGTCACAAAACAATGCAGGTTTTCCCCTTCCTGGTTTGTCACACTTCAATGTTTCAGATCAGCAAACATTTAAATATTAGTCAATGACAACACAACTGAGCACAAAATGCAGTTTTAAATGAAACTTTTGAACAGGGGTCACCAACACAGTGCCCGCGGGCACCAGGTAGCCCCCCACGACCACATGAGGTGCCCGCAGGCCTGCTTTTCATTCAGGTTTTCAGTTAATAATGTGAGAACACTAGAAAGAAAAGTATTCTGAAACATAAAATGTGAGTTGTGGATACCAGCATTTTGTGAATGTTTTGGTAAAACAAGCATATTTGATTTGTTTGGGTTGAAATAAGGTATGAAAATCATTTCTACAAAAATGAGTAGCTCGTGGCCATTTTCATTTTCTAAAAGTAGCTCTCGCAAGAAAAAACGTTGGTGACCCCTGGCTTCGAACATTAAGGCTCGTCTCAATTTTGCCAGAAAACATCTTGACGATCCCCAAGACCTTTGGGAAAATACTCTGTGCTCTGACGAGACAAAAGCTGAACTTTTTGAAAGGTGTGTGTCCCATTACATCTGGCGTAAAAGTAACACCGCATTTCAGGAAAAGAACATCATACCGACAGTGAAATATGGTGGTGGTAGTGTGATGGTCTGGGCCTGTTTTGCTGCGATAAATGGAACCATGAA
The DNA here is from genome assembly GCF_027744805.1 of Dunckerocampus dactyliophorus. NCBI lineage: Eukaryota > Metazoa > Chordata > Actinopteri > Syngnathiformes > Syngnathidae > Dunckerocampus > Dunckerocampus dactyliophorus. Next base: position 13,164,520 of record NC_072831.1, read on the forward strand.
TTCTGCTGTCTACCAAAAAATCCTGCAGGAGAATGTCCGGCCATCTGTTCGTGACCTCAAGCTGAAACCAACTTGGGTTCTGCAGCAGGACAATGATCCAAAATACAGCAGCAAGTCCACCTCTGAAACATTGAAGAAAAACAAAATGAAGACTTTGGAGTGGCCTCGTCAAAGTCCTGACCTGAATCCTATTGAGATGCTGTGGCATGACCTCAAAAAGGCGCTTCATGCTGGAAAACCCTCTAATGTGACTGAATTACAACAATTCTGCAAAGATGAGTGGGCCAATATACACACATGGCCAACTTAAAGAGTAGTCAGTGTACAGTTTGTATAGCTTTACAATTCACTAATACTGTCTAAATAGATGGCAACACAAGTGAGTACGCCTCACAGTGAACATGTCTAAATTTGTGTCCCACGTGTGAATATTTCATAGGAGCACCATTGACCACAGCTGCACAGGTTGTTACTGAAATCCTCTTTTACTCCTCCTCGATGACATCACTGGTGGATATTAGACTCTTCTACCTTCCTTCTGCTTGAGGATGCACCACAGGTGCTCAATCGGGTCTGGAGGAGACATACTCGGTCACTCCATCACCTTCAGCTTCCTCAGCAAGGCACTTGTCATCTTGGAGGTGGGTGACCTCAGAGTGGTTCCAAGCATCTTTCTTCCAGTTTAAGTGTCCTCAATGTATGAAGTCAGTGGTAGACAGGAAGACAGTCGTAAAGCCACGTCATTGTAGTTTTTCTGCTAGCATGCGTTAATTGTAAACGATCAGACCTGGCGTCAGTGTACATTAGCAAGCTTGCAGAGGAAGTACAGCACACGGGTATGAAATGTTTCATGACACAGAGTATTATAGAGCTTCACCTCCCAACAGAACAACTCAACTCCATGAATCAGCCTCCCTCTATGGCCATATATAATACAGGCAGCCACCAGCTGCGGGACACTTAATCTCCGCACAAAACCACTTGTGGCTTCAAGCTTCTGCTCGTCACTGACCGCACTTTAAATCATGTTCACAACAAAGCACGTGTAAGTGCTCCTGCCCTTTGCACATGCAGGGACATAATCTAATAAGGCCGTTGCAGTGTGGACTCACGGGTGTTGAGAGACAGGTCATGGTACTTAAACACTGGACTGAAGAGAGTAATGGAAAATTTAGCATATAAAACCTCTTTGAGGCATGCTAGCTTGCGGTGTTGCTGCTTCAAAGTCCGGCGGGCAAAGAATGGGCGTCCCAAGTAAGCAGCGAGGAGTTCGATGAAGTGATCGGATACCCCTTCGGGCGCCACCCTGACTTCATAATGGTTTAGGAATCTCTTGTGCATGCTGACAGATGATGTCATCATTGAGGGGCGAGGATCCATACATTCCTTCGCTGTTCTCGGGTGCCAGACTTCTACTTCAATTTTTTTTTTTTTTAACGGCTGTTCCCCCGAAACGCACGCCGTCAGCAGTCAGGACGCTGACAATTCATGCCCCGAAGGGGCCACATCCTTTGAGTGCACAGCTGTCGGTCACTGAACCAACTGAACAGTTAACTTTGCATGCATGAAGGCCTAAAGGGACCTCTCAAGTCAATCCACCGAAGACATACCACTAAACATCCTGAATTCGTAGATTGAGTCCAAGTGTGCGGCGAGAGCGACACTCAAATAACACTCAGCAACTTTGATTTAGGATGTTTGTTAAAAAAAAAATGATCTCAGGCCTTAAACAAACTAGACTTTCACATTGCAAGTTCATTGGAAAAAGGACCAGGGTGGTCAGGAAGTGAACCTAACTGAGACATTTTTTTGTTTTTTTAAGAGGGTTTGTTTGCACCACTGATGGACCGAGTGTCAAAACAGACAAAGTGGACCAAAAACCGAACTCACAGGAAACTGACTGTTCTCCTGCGTTCTTTTAAGAGGGTCCATATTCCATTTCTGGTTTACTTCAGGTCTGATGGAGTCTTAGTGGATACTACCCATATTTTTTACAAGAATTGATCGCAGTCCTTCAAAAAGTGAACCAAGAGAAGATGGTCTTCTGGATTACTTTGGCTTGTAGTGAAGGTGAGACCACCTTTTTAGGGGTTACTGACAGACCAAAGGTGTGAAAACCCTTAAGATTTCGCTAAATTGGTGCATCAGAACGAGTAGAGACGCCATTTATCCACCTGTGTCTTTCACACAGAAACTAGCCAAGTGGGACATTGCCATTCAGCGACCCACAGATAACTGCCAAACTGAAAAAGACAGCCATATATTCAGGGACTACAGATTCATATATGAGAACCCATGAGTAGAAGACATTTGTCCATTTATACATGCAAACCAAAAGGCGCCACCAAACGGACTTCTCCCCAAGGAAGTCAAAGCTTTTCTTCCTGTCACTCACACAGAGCAGTGTCCTGGAGAGAAAGTGTCTCAAAGGTTGTTTGCAAGCTAGCATACAACAGAGGACCAGGAATGTGGCACATTTTAAAACCATAGCGATCAATGAAACAGTCATTAAATCTTATGGATTTTCTCAAGAAATATATTTCCAAAAAAACATATCTTGAAGAATAAGATGTCTTCTGTACAAGGTCGTCTCATATTTGGGTCTATACATCGTCAGGACGTCAGCGCCAATTGCTTTTAAAACAAAAGGGTGGGAGAAGTGAGACTCAAGTGTTAAACTTCACTCTCATGTTCGGGCGGCCGCTATCGCCTTTTGCACCGCTCCCATCCTGCCCCTTTTCAGGCTTTAATTCCGATAGCAAGCGCGAAAGCCTCTTACACACCGCATGTTATTCTTGGATCACTGTGTGAAAAGCACCAACATGAAATGAGGCGTCTAAGTCAATCCACCATTTTTTTTGGCTTCAAGGATAGCAACAGAGGTGGGACGGCAACCACGGGAAAGGGTATTGCCGGAACCGGGGTGTGAGGTTTAACACCAAAGACTCACATTTCCTGCCCTGTTGTGCTGAAAGCAATTATAGGAATATTTGTTATGTTACCTACAAAGATCTCTCGCCTGCGGACAATCATCTTCTCATGGGGGAAAGAGCCAAGATGGACATTTCTTTCAAAAAGGCACTGCAGTTTTCATTATTTCATGTAGTCCAGAAGTTACGCCCATTGGATGAACTACGCTCAAAAGTACAAACCAAGAAGACGATACTGGGCATGTTTATGGCTGACAATACAGAACATCTTCTGTAGTATCAGATGAGTTTCCAACATTTTAAGTAAGTTTGGTCGTGGCCCACAGGTTCCTCTGGGTAGTACTCCAAAATGGTACGTAATGTCAGAGGATAACTCTGATTTGTGGTCCCTCTCTAGCAAGCATTCCTGGGGGGGAATTTGAGAGGGACCATTATGCAAATCAACAGGTGCATGCATGCCAAGTAATAACAGGACGGCTCCCTCCCAAGTACTTCAAGATGCCTATCATGCCTGTTTGGACCACACTGAGGGGGTCTTGTATGTCCACCTCCTGGAAACAAAACTTATCGTAACGTAATGATCTGTTGTCCAGGATCGGGTGAAGTGGGAAGAATCTCTTGCTCGTCATCATTATTTTGTGCGGTTCCATAACAGCCCACACACAGATAACGACCTTCATTATATCCTTACAGGAAACGCTTGTTTGAATGAGGTTATTTTTGTATATTCATAAAGTGTGTGTGTTGTTTTTTTGCATTGAAAAGCTAGAAATGAGCTGGTGAGCTACAGAACGCGCGGCTCTTTAAATGGGGAGCCACTGCCCTCTGCTGTACAAATCGTGCATTTTCGGGTCAAAGCTGACAAAACGATTTACCTGGCGTTGGTGTGGTCTTTAGAGTAAATGTATATACATTTCTGGAAATTTACATGCACAATTTAACTTGCTCACCCTAAGCGATAGGGTGAGCAGCTCGGTCATCCGGAAGAAACTCAGAGTAGAGCCGCAAATTTAATAAAATTGAATATATCCATTTTCATTTTCGCTTATCCTCATTAGGGTCATATAATTGAAATTAAATTAAAATATGCATTAAATTTTTTTTATAAATTATGGTTAGAGGGCCGCACGGTGGTCTAGTGGTTAGCATATTGGCCACACGGTCACAGTCTGGAGATCGGGAAGACCTTAGTCGATTCTCCCTTGGGGCATTTCTGTGTGGTTTGCATGTTTGCATTATACGTGGGTGGGTTTTCTCCGGTTTCCTCAGACAAAAACATGCATGTCAGGTTAATTGGCGACTCTAAATAGGAGTGTGAATGGTTGTTTGTCTATATGTGCCCATTGGCTGGAGACCAGTCCAGGGTGTACCCCGCCTGTCGCCCTAAGTCAGCTGGGTAGGCTCCATGGATGGAGAAAGTAAGTTGAAGAAAGTAAGTGTGAATGATTGTCTATATGTGCCCTGTGATTGGCTGGCAACCAGTAGGGTGTACTCCTCCTCTCGCCCGAAGTCAGCTGGGATTGGCTCCAGTGTACCCGCGAACCTCGTGAGGTTCAGCGGCATAGAAGATGAATGGATGAATAGATATTCTTTTGAATTTGAATTTTAAAATAATACACATTCTAATACAAATATTTTATTTAAAAAACTGAAAAAAATGAATTGGTATTAGCATGCCTTTACATACTGTATGATCTGTGATAGAGGGCTGTACAGTGTATGTAAATAATAATAATAAAACGACCTGCAGTAAGTAGTGTGTTGTGTGCGTTGGGCTGAATCTGCATGAAATCTCTTTTTAAACCCGATTATGCTGCACCATATTTTTAAACTAGACAGACTAACCTGCAATTTTCCAGAATATTCCCATTAATTCTGTAAATTCCCATATATTTGTGTACAGATACAGGAACAATGTATTTTTCAAGGTTTAAGTCCATCAGTTTTTTTTTATTCCCATTAACACATTCATCTCACACATCTCACACATTCATAGGCTTGCCATAAAAAAAAAAGATCATCTTTAAATGTAATAGGCAACTCGACATTAAAAATCGACATTATAGCTAATAGCCACCGAGGCCATCTAATCTAGAAATGATGGTTAGTGAGAGGAAATCACTAAGAACAAGAATGCAAACTATGATGCACACATCCCCTTCATGTTTGTTAATTCGATACTGTATACGTAATGTCGTCGATTTACAAGTTCATCTAAGATACCAATGTTAACAATAAATATGCTTTCAGCACACCACAAGTGCTCAAGTTCCATTTTAAGCACTTTAAATTTGTTCTTAATTGACCTGCATTGCACAAACTTTTAAAAAAGGCCAGCACGCCCCGTTAAAAGTTCCAGTGTTAAATCTCTTTCTTGTTACACGGCAGAACTTGAAGCACTACATTCAGTAAGCCTTGAGGGCTGCTTGACTTTACAAACAGCTAATGGGATTACAAACAGCATTTGGAACATTTCAACTCAACAAGAGAACAGCTCAGCCAAAAGAGAACAGTAATGCTGGCTCAGAATATATTCAAAATAAATACGAGACAATAGGGTGTGTAGACAACATGCTTCAGTGCAACTGAATGGCTGGCTGTGTATTGGGGACAGGTAGGGAGGCAACTATGAACTTGTATGTGCGTGTTTGCTCAGACCCACTGTACACCTGTGTCAGAGGATGCTTAGGCGGCCTGGAAGCTTCTGAGGTAAACCTATCAGAGGCTGTGAATGTAGACCAAGTGATTCTTTTCCAGTGTTAGCCTTGCGTGTGCCAACAGGAAATGCTCTACCACTTAGCTGTTATGGACTGCTGTTGGCTCCGCTCGCCTTCGCACCTGTCTGGATACAATCAGAGGCCAAGCATGAATAAGGCAGGCTTTAAAAAGAACACAAAACTTGTAACTGCTCCTTATTCACAACTTAGTGGCTAAACATACATTTCCTCACGGCACAATAACTTAAAAACATATACCGTATAAACAACACAATGGATTCTTAAAATCTGAACCTCCCCACCCCCAAAAAATAAGATAACGTTCAACCAATTAAACATCTAGCGTAATCTAATCTCTTCTCCGCAATGAAAACCTAAAGTACGAAAGAGGATTAGGGCAGCACTGATGACAATAAATTGACATATTCGGAAAAAGTTGTTAACTTTTAAATATGTAACGTTCCAAAAAAATTAAGTTATACTGTATCACAAGAATAAAGTTGTACTGTCAGAAGAATAATGGATTAAATGTAGAAATGTATCCATTGTATATACTGTAAATAGAGCAAGAATAAGGTTAGATTAAAAATATTGCATTATGAGACTAGTTGTTTTTAGTTTATGAGAATAGTTGTCTCAATGTTACATGTAAGTTCATGCTTCTAATATTGTTTATTCTTTTATAGCTAAGCACTTTTAAGACAATAAAATGCCGTAATATTATGAGAACAAAAAGGAATTTTAAGAGAAAAATAGTGATTGTTTTCTCCCATTTGTCACCATATTTTAATTTCCTTTTGGTACTATTAATTTTGTACTATTAATCATTATTGCTGTATTTTTTTTGCACGTACTATTCCAAGACAAACATATTGTATTATAAGAACAAATGCCTTTTCTCTTTTCTGCAAAAATTCCAACTTTAATATATGTTCTATATTAATCTATATATTTTACGTAATACAAGGAAAAAAGATGTAGTTTTATTTTCATTTTTCTTGAAAAAAGAAAAAATGCCTTCATTCTTGCAGTATTTTGACAACTAAATATTCTCATAACATGAAAACTTTATTTGTACGACTTAAATTAACACTTTATTCTTGTAATCAGAAAATTAAGACTATTCTCTCAATATTTTGACATTATTCTCAAGACAGGAAAACTATTCCTATTTAAATAATACATTTTGTTCTCATGACCATAGGTGAGGGTGGGAACATAGATCGATCGGTAAATTGAGAGCTTTGCCTTCCGGCTCAACTCTCTCTTCACCACGACGGTCCGGTACAGCGACCGCATTACTGCAGACGCTGCGCCGATCCGCCTATCGACCTCACGCTCCAACCTTCCCTCACTCGTGAACAAGACCCCGAGATACTTGAACTCCTCCACCTGGGGCAGGACCTCATTCCCAACCCGGAGGGAGCAATCCACCCTTTTCCGACTGAGAACCATGGGTCATGACCGAAAGAACGAGATCGCGGATACAAGCAGCTGAAATGAGTTTTCTTCGTAGGGTAGCGGGACTCACCCTAAGAGACAGGGTGAGGAGCTCGGTTATCCGAGAGGAGCTCAGAGTAGAGCCGCTGCTCCTTCACATCGAGAGGAGCCAGCTGAGGTGGCTCGGGCATCTAGTCCGGATGCCTCCCGGACGCCTCCCTGGTGAGGTGTTTTGGGCATGCCCAGCCGGGAGAAGGCCCCGGGGAAGACCTAGGACACGCTGGAGGGATTATGTCTCACAGCTGGCCTGGGAACGCCTCGGTGTCCTCCCGGTGGAGCTGGAGGAGGTGGTCGGGGACCGGGAAGTCTGGGCTTCCCTACTGAGACTGCTGCCCCCGCGACCCGGACCCGGATAAGCGGAGGAAAATGGAATGGAATGGAATGGAATTTTGTTCTCTTGTAACATCGCAAGAATAAAGTCAGAATATAAAAAAAAAAACATGTACATTTTCGATTTTTTTTTTGGCCCTAATGCTCCTTCGTGTACACTAGTATGTACAGGTACATAAAAAAAAGAAAAAAGGGTGACATTGTATATTTACAAACACACATCAGTCCCTGATGGTTTAAGGCCAAAGTGCTGGAGATGCAGACAGTAGCGACATCACATGTGAGCTGCTGCTGCACTTTAGTGTTCCTCAGTTATGCAAGAATACTCAAGGCCTTTGCTCTAGTGTCATTCACTTTCACTTACAGTATATAAAAGTCAGCTAACGTCAGGATTAAGAAATGAAAGAAACTCATATCTCACCCTTTTCTGCAGTTTGTGTGATCCTTTTCCTTTTTTTTTTTTTTTTTTTAAAAAAGGGGACTTACAGTATATACGTACATACATGAGCTCATATGATTCCAGCGCGGTCATCCTCATGTGACACCCTTCTTATCCTAACAAGAGTTCAGAAGGAGTATGGATGATTCTCCACCAGCGATCTTAGAAGCAGATGAATGCAGAGGAAAGAAGACGGCATTGCGCGTGGCTGGCTTCTCCTGATGGGTGGTGTAAAGGCAGCACCCATCAGAGCATGCCGAAGCCTTCGCTGCCCTCGCTGATGGCCAGCTTCAGCATCTTGTGCAGCTCCTCGTACGAGTCGTAGGTGGGGAGGCACAACTGGTTGAAACTAGACAGAAGAGAAGGCCACAGTTCTGGTGATCAAGTCTGGTGCTTGTCTCACTGACCATTAAAGTAACATTACTGACATCTTGTGACCAGTGTATAATACTACAGTCACAATTTAAATGAGTCTTCTCAATGCCTTGCATTTGTATTTTAGTTCATTAAGCCATTTTTATGCTTGAAAATGATTAATTCAGGCAAAAAATATGTTCAATTTACTTCAACATTTTTTTTTAATAGACCGGATTCAACCAACAAACAGCATGATTTATTTATTTATGAAAAAACATGATAGTGAATGTGGCGCGGGATGATTGTATATTCAATATACATCTTGTGTTGCCAACTGTTTAGACCAGGAGTCTCCAACCTTTTGTCTTCTGAGAGCTACTTTTCCAAAATCTAAATGGTCAAGAGCTACACTTGTCCGTGACATTTATTTTCATAGCTTATTTCAACCCAAACAAAATGAAAAAGCTTGTTTTGCCAGAACAAACGGGTGTCTTAGAACAGTCAACTATTCCAACGTTTCTATTTGGAGGAGTCTGATTCGACTAACAATCTCACCGTCGAATCACATAAAAATGTCATGTGATCAAGATTGTACCAATCTGACAACTTGGGGTGGGGTCACAGCTGCTGCTAAGGATGCATTTTTTACAAAGAATGTCTTTGTTTTTGTTAGAAATAGCCTATTTTGATACAATAACAGCCTAATTTGTGATAATAAAGAACTGGAAAATGACGTGTGTGTTTAACTGAAGACTTATACTTGCCACACATCAATAAAATCACCTGCTTCAGTGGCACAATCGAAGGAGCCACACTGAGCGTTAGCTTTGAATGCTAGGAAGACCGTCGCCATCAACGGACTTATTAGCTAAAAAGCCAAAAGTCACTAAAAAAAGTCATCCAAAGTGTGCAAGTATTTTGAAAAGGTTAAAGATGATTAAAGAAGGTTAAGGAAAAGGCTTCTTGAGATGTCATCTGTACTTCTGTGAAGAATGTGTCGGACGTTTCGCTCCTCATCCGAAGAGCTTCGTCAGCGAACTAATAAGTGCTGGTAGCCTAGGCCTTAAATACAGTAAGAGTGGGCGGAATTGGTGTGCCAACACCCTCCTCCTATTGGTTCCTTACACTAAGCCTGGGCGGAGTAGTGGTATAATCCTTTCCTGCTATTAACACCTCCGATAAAAGGGAAGTGTCGCTCCCTGAGTTGGGTATGAACGACTCTGATACTGGCTCGTTAGCATCTATTGTTCTGGCTCGGCCCTGGCTTCACCTCATTTGCAAGACTAAGAGCTGTGGGTTTTGGTCTCAGTAACCTGCTGAACACAGGGTCCAAATTAAACCTCAAACCACCACTCCTGTATGACTGAGAGCCTACACAGACGCATTGCTAAAGAAGGTTAAAGATGACAACCACCAACATCGTTGGATCATTACGGAATATCATTTAAGACAGGTGAGGCTGTTACGGCAACTTCATATTATATCCCCACAGTGAATTTTAAGACAAGAAATTAGGCTGCCAACTGAGTGTTTTGGCATGTTGTTGTTTTTCAAGCCATGTTGTTCCTATTGTATGTGCACTTTTCTGTTGTGCGCCAACGCGACCCTGTTCCGGTTGTGTTCGTCTTGCTTTCCGTGTCACTAAATAAATGAAGGTACTGTCTCTGCACACCTACCATTTTTATTTGTTTCTCAGTGTTTCAGCCTGTTTCTTTGAGGTGGGAAAAATCGCAAATGAGATCTGTTTATTTGTTGGGATCACCTTTAGCTCTGCTCTTAAACAAACTAAAAAATTCAAATATTACTATAGACAAAATCTAACGAATCAGATTCGACTGTATAAATCTTTAGTCGAAGACAGCCCTAGTATCTATAAATCTAATTTTGTATGAAAACATCAACAAAAAACTATTTTGCATTTGCATCTTGTATTTCAGTATGCATTTTTTTCTAGTGCACGTGTTTTCATCATTATAAACACTACTCTGGAAAAAAAAAGGAGGCGTGAGCGATTTGTGTTTTTATTTATATGACTGGCAACATTCAAATTGTACAATTTGAAAAAAGCTGTGAGGTGACTGTCTTTCTGCTACAATATTTTGTGGTAATCGGTCACGGGTGGTTTCCAAGCTACTGGTTGGAGACCTCTAGTTCAAACAATAATGGCTGTGCATTGAGTTATTTTCAGAGGACAGTATACATATACATGGCTATACATGCTGTACACGCACTTCTCTAAAGCCTGGTTTATGCTTCTGCGTCAAGGCGCCTGTGTACGCTACGCAAGCTCTCTCCTCCTGCTCCAAACCCACTTACGTCTCGGGGACGCGGACCGTAAGGGCTATGATTGATCAGCTTTTACTACATTATTTCCTATGCGTATACGCCTCAATCTTCTCTGATTTTGGATAACCATTTGCAATAAAAGTAACGTCTTTAACACAGTCACTTGTCCCTTTACGACGACTACAAACTAAAATAGTTAAAGAAAAAAAAACTATTGAATTCAAATGGATTTTGATGTGTGTTTCCTACTAACCAGGTATGTGCAGTGGGTAGGGTGCTGTGTGTGGGGGCTGCAATGATCTGAAAAGAGGGGCAAAGAGTGTTGAATCCTCCAGGAGGCAGCTGGGAGGAGCCAGTGGTGAACTGCAGGAGGCGAGCCAGCTCCTCCTGAGTGAAGCTGGATACCACTGCCCAGAACCACTTCATCACCTGCGTGTGAGAGCGTGAACATTGTCAGGAGTAATGCCCGAGGTGACAACAGTGTCAATTTCCCTGACAGACCTTCTCCCTAAAATGCCACGATCCCCCGACGATCACAGCGTGGGTCTTGAAGTCCTGCACGTTTATATCTCCGGTGCCACACATCAGCAGCTAAAAACAAAAACATTATCTGTATGAGTTTCAGGCCGTACTCTTACTGGGGCATGCTTCCCCTTCTTTGGCACGATTGGAAGAGGTGGTCTTGAACCGGTGCAAATTCAGGCACACATGCACTATGTAGCAGAGTCCGAATGACTGTAATGTGACCACTCAATGCAGGTTCTTAAAGATAACAGACACAATTCATGATGTAAACATACATTCGCTACCTCGCATATTTGGAGATTTTTGAACAGGACATAATTTTCTTATTTGTGGGAAATCCCACCTCCAGGTGCCTTTAATCTCCATAATAGAGAAGAAGAAACCCCATCTGATTTACTCTGAACTGGTGAGAATTTATAAATATGTGGTAATTGTTGATGCCGTGACTCAATCAACCCAAAGGCTTAGCTCACGCAGGGTGCAATCAAAAATATTACAAGTAACCTCACCGACTATGGGGGTATCAAAATAAATGCTTACACTCTTAACATACAGTAGTCCATAGTTTGAGGCCGTTAACTGGTTCCAGATAAGTGAATTTCTGTGAAGTAGGAGTCCTTATTTATAAATTGAGTATTTTTGTAGTTAGAGTATAGAAAACCTGTTTATGACCTTCTAAATATAGTTAGAGCTGTCTGGACATGAAATAACACCCCTATAGTCACCTTTAAACTCGCATTACTCAGTGTGATACACAAAATAAGAGTAAATAAGCCATTTAAGACACAAATAAGACTTGTTTTGCTTGTTTTTGTTACTAAAAATGTGTTCCCTCAGGGACCTGAGAGGCAGCCAGGGAGTGACGTTGGGGGTTCAGCTTTGCGTGGGTAATAGCCGCAACAGTAGCCCACGTTTTTATTAGGGATTATTGTGCCTGTTGTGAGATAATTCAAACCTGCAATAAAAGTCTGTTGTTCTGGCAATCCCTGTGTGTCTCACTGAACATTACAGGACCACTACTGTCTCCTACCAGTGTGGAATAGTACATTTGATAATCTTTAACTGCGTCTTTTGAGTGTTTGACTGTGTTTGTATTTCAGTTCATTTAGCCATTTTTATGCTTGAAAATGCTTCATATATATCATATATGCAGATTTTTTGACACATGATAAGCCGTATTCAACCACGAAACAGCATGATTATTTTCAAGAACCTGTTACAGGGTGAAGCCGCAAAATTCAAACTGCAATGTCGTGAGGGACGACTGTACACGTAAATTGAAACTAATACTACTACTATACAACAGTTTTGCATGTATATTAGTGTGTAAGCCTTTAATTTGATACCTGTATAGTCAGTGTGGTTCACTTACAATATGTTCCACATGTTACTTGATGGCCCCCTATTCCTGTCTTGGAGGGTATCTACTGCAATAGAAAGTTAAACCCACAGCGCGCTTGCTTACCCATGACTACATTCATGTGCATAATAAAGACATGTCATTTAATATCAAAGAAATTGCACTAACACAGCAAAATCGAAGTGATGTCACAAATGGGTTGTGGCTCAAATACAGTGTCAGCCAAGGCCAGTAGGGGCCAGGAGAGTGAGGGAGAATCAGCTTCATGTCCATAAAGGTACGAATGGCCTAGTGTATGCTCTTAAAGAAAAGCACTTCCGGGTAATGGTCACACATACCTCCAACTCGTTCTCATCAAATATGGCTAGCAGATTTTCTGGAACCAGTTCATTCAGACCTGCAATTGATCAGGAAAAACAACACTCATAACGTTCACATTTCTCATGATCTCAGACCGGATGCATGAGGCAAACACTGGCAGGCCGCTTTTTTCCATACCTTTCAGGAAATGTTCCACCTCATCTCTCACCTGACTGGCCAGCCTGTACTGGGCCAGCAGGTTGAGATAATGCATCTTGTTTTCATTGGTAACAGCAATGTGGGCTCCCCCTGAGATCAGCTCCACAACCTGCAGCAGACAAAAACATTTGGAAAAAGTGTTGGATGGTCTTGCAGATGCAGCCTATTGACTAGAACATAAGAAGACACCAAATTTAAGATGACCCGTTGTTGGAATCAAAGAACAAAAGAAGCAAAAAAGTAAAATTTCCTTTTTTTTAAATTATCAGTGCAATTTGATGGCTTCATTGATCACCATTACCTTGGCAAATAACTTGCTAACAGCGTAAGAGACACTTTTTTCCCAGTGGGTCTCTGTGTCATGGCTGCATCTCTCCAGGGGCCTCATTTATAAAAGTGTGCGTGGATTGCAGCGTAAAAACATCGCATACTCACAAACCTCAGAATCTAGGTGCGCAAGAAAAAACTAAAATCTATAAAAGCATGTGGTGCACACTTGTACACAGTCTTCTCATTATAAAATACCACCTGCAGTGAATTTTGCACACTAGAGCTCCGCCCTGGCAATGCTGATGATGTTAACTCATTCAATCCCAGCCATTTTTCAAAAGACAATCCCTTCAGTACCGGCCATTTTAGTCGATTTTGACTAATTTATCAAGGCACACATAATATTGTGTTCTATGGCTATATAAACATGGAACCTACAGAAAGATTAGACTCAGAAAAAAAAGTTTGTGACTAAATTTTTCCGTTCTTTAGTTATCAGCAGAAGACCATAGGTAAGTTTCAGGAAAATATCAGTTCCCAACAAAGAAGAAAAACAGCTTTTTGTAAAAAGATACATTTCAAGCATAACTTTCACAACTATACAACAACATAAACTACAAAAAAGGATGTTTTAGATCAAAATAACAATTTATTTAAAAATATAACACCATGAACTATTTACAATTTTTAAAATACAATTTTACAATGCAATACAATTGAACTGTGTGCAGCGCTAAAATTTCCGCTACACTCTTCCATGCTCTTCCACTTCTTCCTTGCTGTCGAGTGTGTTTTTACATACAAAAGATCCATGCCGAGCTCTTATCAAATGCACTTCTGCCACCTTGTGGCCGCTTTTATGACTCAAAACTGCTTGAAAAGTGACATCTTTTAGTGTGCAGTTGCGTCATCACCTCTTTTTGCCTCTCGTGCAAAACAAAACGTTCACCCCTACCACTGTGGTGAACTTTATTTTTAAAGTTACTTACTTCCATCCATCGATCTTCTATGCCCCTTATCCTGACTAGGGTCGCGGGTATGCCGGAGCCTAGCCCAGCTGACTTTGGGCGAGAGGCAGGGTACACCCTGGACTTGTCGCCAGCCAATCGCTGGGTGATTATAAACAACCATTCATACTCACATACCTGAAGAAAACCCATGCAGAACATGCAATCTCCCACAGAGATGCCCAACCGAGATTCAAACCATGATCTTCCCAATCTCCTGTGTGGCCAGCATGCTAACCACTAGGCCACCGTGCGGTCCGAGATGCTTACTTATGTTCGTAAATACAGAAGGATTCAGTTTATAAAGGGACAGTTGGCAACCCCAGTGGTGCTTTACATTTTATATTTCATCTGTGTTTTTCTTTTCATGAGTGTAGGAGCATTATGTCACGGTGGCACCAAATTTGCATGAGCTCCACGCATGGGTGTATAGGAATACAGTAATCCCTTGTTTATCGTGGTTAACTGGTTCTTGAGCTGACCGTGATAAGTGAATTTCTGCCAACTAAGATTCCTTATTTATAAATGGAATATTTTCATAGAGCATAGAAAACCTGTTTACGAGCTCCTAAATAAAGGTTTTAAAATTATTAAAGCCCTCTAGACATGAAAATAACAGCCATATAGTCACCTTTACACTCATATTACCCAATACAGTAGATATAATCACAGAAGTAAGCCATGTAAATAAAACTTGTGCTCGTGTGTTGCAATAAATGTGTTCCAGACATGTGGCAGACATTTCACCCATGCCGACTCAAGTTTTTTTGTTCACAGCAACCTTTATAAATGAGGCTCTAGGTCACTGGTGTACGCAAGCAACAAGAAGAAAAGCTCTGACTCACTTGGGGAGTTTGGCACCACCTTCCTATTTTGCATTTATAAATCTGTAGACCCCAAATATAAGATGAACAGTCTTTATATTATAGACTTTTTCTAGGGAAAAAATACCATCTCATTACTGTACATACAATACACTCCTAATCAAAATCTTAAGACTAGAATTTGCATTTTGCACATTTGGAACTTAATGAGGTTTTAAGTACAGCTACAATATGCAAAAACAAGAAGGGGGAGTGAGACAAAAAGCACTTTGAAAAAGTAATTTATTGAAAACAACAATTAAACTGAAATAGGCTGTTTCTCAGCTGATCAAAAGTTTAAGACCATCGCTAAAAAACTTCCAAAAAACTCTCCAAACCAGAACAAAACATTATCTCAGTAGGACTCAGTAATGAGTAGCTCCACTGTTCTTGTTAATCACTCAAAAATTGGTTTGGGCATGCTTGATGCGAGTGCTAGTGGGAACATTGCTCCAAGTGGTGAAGATGGCTTCACGAAGGGCATCAACTGTCTGCAACTGATGGCCATTTTTATAAACTTCCCTTGCTATCCATCCCCAAATGTTCTCAATGGGATTTAAATGAGGGGAACATGCAGGATGGTCCAAAAGAGTGATGTTATTCTCCCTGAAGTCCTCTGTCAAGCGAACATTGTGAACTGCAGCGTTGTCCTATTGAAAAACCCAGCTGTTACCACACAGACGAGGGCCCTCAGTCATGAGGGATGCCCGCTGCAACATCTGCACGTAAGCAGCCTCTGTTTGACGACGCTGCACCACCTGAAGTTCCAGTGTTCCACAGAATGAAAAAGCAGACGATGATTGAGCCCCCTCCACTGTGCCGGGTAGAAAACATCTCAGGTAGGATCTCCTTGTCATGTCAGTAACGTTGGAAGCCATCTGCACCGTCAAGGTTACATTTTTTCTCATCAGAGAATAAAATGTTTTTCCACCTTTCAATGTCCCATGTTTGATGCTCCCTGGCAAAGTCTAAACGGGCACTTTTGTGGCGTTGAAGGAGACGAGGTCTTTGAATTTGTTTTTTAAACCCTTTTCCCACAGATGCCGTCTGATGGTTATTGCGCTGCAGTTGGCACCAGTAAGGGCCTTAATTTGGGTTGAAGACCGCCCTGTGTCTTCATGAACAGCCAATAAGATCCTCCGGCTCAGCGCAAGTGTGATTTTTTTGGGTCTACCACTTCACTTTTTTGTTCCATAATGCTCAGGATCTTTCAAAAAATTTTGAATGACTGTCTTACTGCGCCCAACCTCAGCAGCAATGGCACGTTGCCAGAGGCCATGCTTATGCAGCTCCACAATCCGACCACGTTCAAAAAGAGACAGCTTCTTAGCTTTAGCCATCAGGGGGGCATGAGAGTGTGAATGCCTGACAGAAAATGAACATTTTGAGCAGATTTTGGCTTTTATAGCCTGTGGTCTTAAACTTTTGATCAGGTGATAAACAACCTATGTCATTTATTTTTTTTTGGTTTAAATTACAAGTGACAAATGTTTTTTGTCTCACCCCCCCTTCTTGCTTTTGCATATTGTAGCTCTACTTAAAACCTCATTAAGATCCAAATGTGCAAAATGAAAATTCTAGCAATTTTTCAACTGGTCTTAAGATTTTGATCTGTATTGGTGATCCTGCAATAAATACCCCTTTGCTGCAATGATATGCAAATACAGAGTCAAATAACATGCAAGGGATGTCAAACTCATGCAATTCAAAATTATGTTAAGCCTCAATGCCTCAACTTTATGAATAACAATGTTCATGCCAGTATAAATCAATTTGGTTTATCTTTTATTTGCTTTATGGTTTCTATCTCCTGTGAAAAGACGTCATGGACTGAAAAAAAAGGGAGGGAGAGAGTGAGGAGGTGTTTGCGTCACCTTTTCCAGCTGTCCCGACTTGCTATACTTCTCCTCAGCAAACACCAGGTCCATTTCGCTCACGTCATTGTTCAGGATGAAGCACACTTTGGTCTTGTAGAACTCTTGGTCATCCGTCTCAAAGTACTGGAAGCACATGGAAAGGGTGGGGTGGTGGGATGGAGGGGTAAATGAAAACACAAGAAATTTGAGTTTAAATAAACATTCCCAGTGGCAAATGGGTCTGTTTGGTAATTGCAGAATAATTAGCAGACTTGTTCTCTGTGAATACAACTATAAATAAAATAGGGATAAAAATGAGGTTTCTTTGGTTTGCAATGTTTGATTGATTATGCAGACCAGCTGCCAACCAGCACATAAACAACAAACACTGGTGCAAAGCTTTCTTGTGCTTCGTACCTTGTAATTCATCCTTAGGCCAATGATTTGGGCCAGGAAGGAGCGTGTGAAGCGAGCTCGGACTAGCTGTTTGTAAGCCCCGCCCAGCGCAGACTCATACAGGCACTTCCCCACAATACGGCCGGCAAACTCGTACATCTTCAGCCGCAGGTGTGGCGGTCGCTCGGGATTTGGGTGCACCTGAATGAGGTCGTAGCAAATTATCTTTTTAAAAAACACATAATATGCACAGCACAGACAACCACAGGACATCTTTTGATTCTTTTAATAATGTAATGATCTGTTCTATACAAAATGTATGCTTAATTTATTTATTTTGTGATCTGGCGCTGTATAGAAAATAGGGTTGGCCGATAATTTTTCTATACCAATATAAATTCTTCCAATGATAAGAAAATGACTAATACCGGTATAAATGTTAATTTAAAAAGGAAAAAAGCAGAGTTGATGACCTAGAGTTGATGAAATGGTGATAAGCGAGGTTACGAGTGGATAAGCATTTTTACACCGCATTGTGTTTTACTGCTAATGTAAGGAGCATTTTACAATGCCCGATGACGACATGCAGGTTCTGAGTGAAAAAAGACGAGAAGCACGTTTATTCTTGCACCCAGCTCGTCTTACAGACATTCTCAACACACACAGAACACACTTCCGGCCTTAGAGTGCCGTTTGCCCCACGTTGTCTAACTGTGTCAACAAAATAAGCCTATCATAAAAAATATCTTACATATGCAGTTGGAATTGCATCGGTGACTACATCTTCCTTAATCATAAGCACGGGCATTCCAGTTTTTGAAGATTTTGTAGCAATGTGCGCAGAGGCTGACGTCTCATTAGAAAGGTTAGCCAGGCTACATCCATTTTTGAATTACTGGGCAAAATTGTCCATTGACGTATCGCATCAATGAATAAAAGAAGCAAGAGACCGTAATATGCAAAGTTTGCAAAGCAACAGTGACGGCAAAAGGTGGGAACATGACAAATTTGTTCTACCATCTCAAGCGCAAACACAGAGTTGAGTATGAAGAGTGTGTCATGAAGCGTGAGGAGTCAGCGAGCACGTCTACACTTACCTAGTCAAACACACAAAACTCTTAATTTAGACACTAAATGCACTTGCTGTATTGCACAGTTTGTTACCAATACATCAATAAATGTCCTTTATAATTAAGTGTATTGATATGGGTTAAAGTTTGTAGCTTTGTATACAAGACTCCGCTGATTTTAATTATATCGTCACATCGTGATACATATCGTCCATTTTGCCCAACTCTAGTAGAAAATGAAATGAACTTGAACTCCTTGGTAACATCTGCGGGGGCAAGCATAAGGGTCGGGTGCATTGTGCTTTGGGTGGCGTTCGAGGGCGGGTGCCTGAGCACCTCGTCTTCGGCGGCCAAATCTGGTTCTTGGGACATTGTATAAACCACATTTATACAAATTAAATTTTTTTACATTCCAATCAGCAGAATTCATAATTTCTGGAATTTACTCCCCTGCATTGGACCTGTATGCATTCCATCCATCCATCCATCCATCCATCTTCTATGCCGCTTATCCTCACTAGTGTTGCGGGGGTATGCTGGAGCCTATCCCAACTGAGTTCGGGTGAGAGGTGGAGTATAGCCTGGACTGGTGGCCAACCAATCGCACGGCACATATAGACAAACAACCATTCACACTCACATTCATACCTATGGACAATTTAGAGTCACCAATTAACCTAACATGCATGTTTTTGGAATGGAGTACCTGGAGGAAACCCACACACGCACGGGGAGAACATGCAAACTCCACACAGAAATGCCTGTGTGCATCCATTTAACCAATCATCAATCATCTACCGGTACTCATAACATCGTGTTCATAGCCAAAGTTGTAATTACTTTTATTTTTAATGTAATACAGTCCTGCCTGTTTAAGTTGGCCCCCTTTACGTCTATGTCAACCAACTCATCAAGTCCTACTCTTCTTTTTACTAAAAAGTTCCCACTTAAGTCGATGTCGGCATACATGGTCGACCGCTTGACAACAAAACGGGGTCATTTCTATGGAAAAATCAGTTTGTGTCGACGTGTTTGATTACACAGCATTAAAAGGTGCACAGTGACTTTCTGTTCAGTGCAAAGTAAGCTTCAAAATAAAAAGCATGGCAGTATTATCATGGACTCTACCACAAAACAAAATCAGTCCATTTAATTTTTTTTTGGACTGGAAGAAAGATGTGCGCATGTACGAAAGCGTTATTGTCATCGTAGTCAAGACATACAACAAAATTACAGCAGCCGTTCTGTTAAGAGTATAAAACATCATATAAAAACAGAAGAATGAAAGATGTTATAAGTAAACATGCAAGCAATGGCGAGTTTCGGTTAAGTTGACAACCGCTTGAGTCAGCCAATCTGAAGGGTGTCAAAATCATCGAGTAAACTTTTGTATTTATTTATTTTTTCAACTTTTAGGAGAATATGAGCAAACATCTCACCAGGCCCTGGTTGTTATCGCTGAAGCGAGTGAATAAGTAGTTGGAGGTGTCAAAGAGGGTCTTGCATATGAGCTCAAACCATTCTCTGCGAGGACCTCCCCAGTCCAGAGCTGCAGATCAACATTCAAATATTACTGCATTATTAGATTGGAGTCTGGTTGACCTGTTTACAGGGTGGTCATTATTTGGTGTGAACTGTTATTTACCTTCCTCATCCTGAAAAACAACCTCAAAGTTCTTATTCCAGTCTGACACCGAGAAGTTCCGTGTTGCCTTTAGGGACTGACAGAAGGTAAATTTAACAAGAGGAGCTGGAAAAACCATCTTGTTTATTCCTGGATGCAAAACTACTCACTGAATCGAGAATCAAGTGGCGGGTGATTTTTAGGCAAGTCTTGGTGCGAGGTCTCTTGGAGTGGATGTGCCTGAGTTCACGTTGAAAGAAGTTCACTTTGTCCTGGAACGTCTCAGAGCCACCTGTGCACACATTACTATTGTAACAACAAGCTACAGCAAGAAGTTAATGTATTAAGTTTGAATAACTAACCAATGTTTTTGTGTAGAAAACGGATGAAGGTGGCAGCCATGACGTTTCTGTCTTTGCAGCTAAGCTCCACCGGCGGCTGGATCCCATCATCCACCACAAGGGTTAGGTACTTGTGAACAGGGTCTGGACCGTGATAGCTAAACTGAAATGAAAAGAGGTATTTAATTAAAGGGATAGTTCGGATTTTTTGACATGAAGTTGTATGACAGCATTGTAGTCCAATAACAGTGACTTACCCCCCCCCAACTTGGTCTCCTCAGTCCAGTTCTAGTCAGATTTCCGTGATGAAGAACATAGTTCCGCTTAGTTGCTGGGGACAATTAAGTAAAGAGTTAAGCTTCTCAAAACAATATTCGTTCAAAAGATAAATACAATTGCGTTCCAAAAGTGCCTTCTCAAAAAAATCAGACCTCACAAAAAGCTTGATGTTGTATTTGTCTCCCGCCGTATTTCTACGCACTGTTGCCTGTGCGTTCATGTGTATGTGATGAAAACACTCGCATCTACTTCCGCGACGGAGCGCAGCGGCTATCTTGTTTACGTCTGTGTACCACAGCAGAAGAAGATGCAAGTGTTTCGTCACATTCACATGAGCGCACAGGCAACAGTGCGCAGGGATACGGAGGGAGACAGATATAACGTAGAGCGTTTTGTGAGGTTTGAGTTTTTGAGAAGGCATTTTTGTGATGCAAATGTTTTAATCTTTTGAACGCATACTGTTTTGAGAAGCGAAACTCTTTACTTAATTGTCCCCAGCAACTAAGTGGAACTGCGTTCTTTGTCACAGAAATCTGACCAGAACTGAACTTAGGAGACCAAGTGGGGGGTAAGTCGCTATTATTGGACTACAATGCTAATGGGGATGTCATACAACTTCATATCAAAAAAATCCAAACTATCCCTTTAACATTGATTAAATTCAAAGTTAATCAGTCCAACAGGCTAAATCTAGATGTTCTATTTCTACTAAAACTGCAATGTTTATTATTGTCCGCATTTCCTTGCATTTTTGACGACCTTAATGTGAATGACAACTCCGTTTACAGATGCATCAGACCTGGTGAAAAACTTCCTATTTCAGTGGTCCCGAACATGAACCCCAAAAATTCACTCAGTAATAAATACATTTGCACCCGACACCAGTGTCTTGGATCGTCACAAAATTTGGTGGAGACATCTATCATGACAGGCCGCACAAAAATGTCTCAAGAACCCACGTTCAGAAGACAAACAGGAAGTAGTACATTATGGGCAAAACCCAGGGGTTGTCCTTTGACAAACTCTTCCTAGGGACTGTGACCAAATGAGCCGAAATCAAAATCACAGATACTATACAGTTGGGCAATGATAAATTACGAAGGATTTTAGTCTGTGCCATATGATGTGGAAGGAGCATTTCATGACTCGAATCCTGAAACCCGAATAACTTGGCTGCAAAGGGTCAGACTTCTGTAACAATTGGTGTGTATGATAAAGACAACACCCTGAAGAGATCCTTTCTTTAATAAATTACAGTGCCACCCAGCTGCTTTGAGTTAGCGGCCTGCAAGGAAGTTTAATAAACCCTGTGTTGCATGGGGATGTGAGGCCCCGTTCAATGCTGCTTGCAGCTTTACTCTTTTTGTTTACCGACTTTGCTTGTTACCTTTGTTCCAGGACATACTCGAAAGGTGAAAAGGCGCCATGGAATAATTTTCAGGTAGAACTCCTTCACAGACAGTTGCTGTTTGACAAAAAGAAATCTGTGTAAGCTACATGTTGTCACAGTCAAGTTATTGGCTATGATTTGGTCAATATACTTGCCTTTGGCGATATGTAACAGTAGACCTTTTTTGGTTTCTTGACCTTTTCAGATTGCCCCTCCACAGGAGAGTCGTGCTCGTCCTCCTCATCTGCCGTGGACGGCCTCCTCTGGGGAGCCAGCAGAGAGGAGGCCGGTAGTTGCCACGAGCAGCTGCTGTAGTTGCCGCTGCTGTAGAGGTACGCCTCGAAATAGATGCTGATGCCTGGCGTGGACACATTTTTCTCCACACAGGCCTTCTCATTCTCTGTGAGACGAGGGGAAAAGGTCATTCAGCTTTAATATTAGGTATGAGCAGTTGACTAAATCACACTGATTGACTAAAGTAAAGATAGACAATTGTTTAATTAAACTGAACCAAATATTCCATAGAAAAAGTTGTAAAAAGATGAGTGGAACCAAACAACTGAGCGAGTCAGGGCTTTTCTTCCTGTCACACAGAAGTGACCTGGAGAAATTTTATTTTTTCTCAAAAAAGATCTACCCAAAAAAAGGTCCTGTAAAAGAGGGATCATCTTACAGTATATTCAGGGCTATCTTCTATTCGAGTCCATAGAGTATGTAAGTTTCCATTCCCAAATCACAATCTCAACACCAGCACGTTACAATTTGCTCACCATTGAGAACAATAATGTCAAACTCCCCGTTGCTGAGTGGCTGATCCTGATAGGAGATGCGGGCTCTGAAACAGCCAGTCTTCCACAGGGTCAGTCTCATCAGAACCTGACACTGCTGCTTGTTGAGGGACACCGTCTTACTGTATTGGCCCTCCATACTGTCATCGTCCACTGTGCCCAGCTGCCACAAAAACATGACAACGTCCTCTCAGCAAACACATTGGATCAAAATTATAAGACAAGAGTTGGGAGCGTTCAACTTTTATAACTTACAGAGTGCACATGGACGCTGTAGTTTGCCTCATCTGTCAGCGATGTAGAGTTACTTGTGGGGTTTCCATATTCGTCCCTGGGCTCAATTTGCAGAGTATGCTGCTGGCTGTGTGTTAGCACCAGCGTAGAGAAATGGTAGGCTATCTTGGTCTTAGATGGGACAACTGTTCCTGAAGTGTTGCAAAGACAGCCATCAACCAAAAGCAGACACTGAAAACAGATTAGACTCAATCAAAACCAACCTGGCTGAAAGATTTTATAGTACGGGCTGTAGGCCACATTGAGGCCACCAAGCTTGACAGCAACTTCATAGCGGCCGGCCTTGCGCACGGTGAAAGCTACTTTTACCACATTGGACTCTGGTTCTTGCAAGACCTCCTGCGTAACAGGGATATCCAGAGCCAGTTCAATGTGGGTGATGTTGACCCTTAAGCCCACGGGCCGATGTGCAGGGAAAGGCTGGCCGTTTTTATAGAAGAGCTGAGAAGACGAGAGGCAATTATCGATTAGCACCGCACTGGAATGTCACGCTTTCCAATCCACAAGGCCTGGTCGTTACTTGGACACTGAAGCTCATCGTCTGCCCCACTTCTTGTGGCTCCTTCCAATCCCAGGACACCTTGCAGGAGCGTGGGTCCAGGTAGTTGCCCCGCACATAGTCATAGATGCTGCGGTCCCCACGTCGACCTGGATCCTCATTTTGCAGAAAGCTAACAACTCTGGCTGCAAGCTCACAGAGGAACTTGATGGTGAAGACAAATGCAATGATGGAAACAGTAATTCCACCTACCAAAGAAAGTGAGCAGGCAAAGGAGGGATTACTGGAAGATGTTTGCAAAAATGTACAAGTTTTTATATGTTTAATATTCTACTTAAGTAGAGAAGAACACTCAAGTTAATATGATTATGCTGTGCAACTTCATATATTTTACTTTCATTAATTAAACCTCCTATATTGACGAGTATATACAGTTGTGTGAAAAAGTGTTTGCCTCCTTCCTCCAACCATCCAGTCATTGTCTGTGCTGCTTATCCTCATTAGGGTCAAGGGGGTATGCTGGAGCCTATCCCAGCTGACTTTGGGCAAGAGGCGGGGTACGCCCTGGACTGTTCACCAGCCAACATTGAACACACATAAAATTTTTCACTCTCACATTCATACCTATGGACAATTTAGAGTCTCCAGTTAACCTAACATGCATGTTTCTGGAATGTGGGAAGAAACCGGAGTACCCGGAGAAAACCCACGCATGCACGGACAAAACATGCAAACTCCACACACAGAGATGCGCAATTCGACCCCCATCTTCCCGATCTCCTGACTGTGTGGCCAACATGCTAACCACTCGGCCACCGTGCAGCCCTTGCCCCCTTCGTGATTTATTTTTTTTAATGATTGTCACACTTAAATGTTGCAGATCATGAAACTAATTTAAATATTAATCAACGACAACACAACTGAACACAAAATGCAGTTTTTAAATGAAACTTTTATTAAGGGAGAAAAAAAAAACAGGTTGGGTCAACCTTAGCAGCAACAACTCCAATCAAGCATTTGCGATACCTTGCAATGAGTCTCTCACAGCGCTGTGGAGGAATTCTGACCCACTCGTCTTTGCAGAAGCCACATTGGATGGATTTCAAGCATGAAGCGCCTTTTTAAGGTCATGCCACAGCATCTCAATGGGATTCAGGTCAGGACTTTGAAAAGGCCACTGCAAAGTGTTTTTTTTGTTTTTCTTCAGCCTTTCAAAGGTGGACTTGCTGGTGTGTTTTGGATCATTGTCCTGCTGCAGAACCCAAGTTGGTTTCAGCTTGAGGTCACGGACAGATGGCCGAACAACAACCAATCAATTTTTCCACACAGGGCCTTGTAGGTTTGGATTGCTTTTCTCCTTTAATAAGTTTCATTTAAAAACTGCATTTTATGTTCAGTTGTGTTGTCATTGACGAATATTTGAATTTATTTGATGATCTGAAACAATGTGTCAAATATGAAAAAAAAAAAAAGAAATCAGGAAGGGGGCAATCACTTTTGCACACCACTGTATATACATACATATACTGTATGTACCAAACAGTTCTCACCAATCACGTAAAACATGAGGTCCCTTATCAAGAAGCACAGCGCCACAGTACAGCCAAATAGGAGCGCTCCCGCTGCAAAGACACATTTTTATGAATTATTGTAAGAATTTTTTAATTAATATCCTTGTGAATGATTACTTCAAAATTGCACAAAGGATGTTGTTTCTTTTCAACTGTGCTCATGATAGAAAAATGCTCTGTGATGATTGGAACTATCATCACTACATGTTCACGGTCTCACCAATTGACCACTTCTCATTCAGACGCCTCTCAGCAAGACTATGCACAAGCTGGATCTCGTAGTCCTGGTCGCGACTCCTCCTGGAGGTCTGGAGGATCTTGATGCCAGTAAATAGCTTGACGTAGTCTTCGTAGTAATACCCCCAGGCGGCTAGGGAGAGGTGCAGCTGACTGTCAAACTGTGACAGGTCATCCAGATTCATATAACCCAAAGTCTTCAGCCTAAAGAGCAAAATTGATGCATAAAAACAGGCTGTGAACGTTATCAGATTGCTCTTACTTTATTAGCACACAATCCTGCCTTTGGTGCCCGGGCATATCAAGACCACTGATCTGACTGTCAACCACTCACACATATATTTGTTTCCAATCAACTTTGCATTTAATCTGAATCTCAATCAGCTACAATGCAACAATGCATTGGACACAACTTTACTTTGCTGACAAATATATGGGCTTAAATATTGTAAATTTTTTCTTGCAATCGGATTTATGCGTTCAAAAAAATCTGCGTGATGCCAGGATATTTCAAGAAAAAGGACAACTGTTTCCAGCTGTATGCAGACAAACAGAAGTGGAAAAAGCTCTCCCTACTTACGTATGGTAAAAGTGTTCCAAGTTCTGGGAACAAAGCCACTCCTGGAAGGCAAAGTCTTGAAGAAGCCGGATATGAGCCTCAGCAATTTCCCTCCAGCTCTGCTGTTCCTTCACCACCTCTTCCAGGCGACTCAAGACACTCAAACTCAGCTCCTCCAAGGTCTGCACATCTGATTATATGACAGACCACCCAGGTGAAATCCGCCAGGAAACAGCCGGGAAATCATTTTCACAGATTAAATGAAGTGTGCCCTCGAGAGGGACAAGCAATGAGTGGTTGTTGATCTTCTTGTAATTGTATTTTAAGCTTAGTGTTTTCTGACACGTGTATTGCAAGATACAATCTAACTGTTGTTTAAAACTAAAGTCAGTAATGTTTCTAGTGAACTAATAATCAGCCACTGAGCAGAAGTGTATACAGAGCTTGTTTTGTTCTTGATATGATTCCATTTTCTCAACTGAAACTGACCTTCAAACAAATGCTTGTACTGAGAAAGACGGTGTCCCTGTAGCCATTCCTCAATTTGGCCTTCTTTGCCTTTCTTCCAGTGCACTTCCCAGAAGAAGATCCACGACGCGGAGCAGATGAGAAAGGTCAGGAAGAAGCACCGGTCCATCAGACCATCTTGACACTCACAATCTAATCTCCTGACAGAAAGAAAGAGACAGAGTGACTACTCACAAACAACTTTGGGCTGCACGATTTTGGAAAACGTGAATGATCACAATTTTCTTGCTTGGAAATGAGATTTTGATTCTCAAACACACCATGTTCAGGGCCATGTTTTTTAAGAAATCACACTGTTTTGTTGACGAATGATAGACAGCAAGCCTGGCCGGACAGGACAGGACAGGACAGTGGAGCCAACTTGCCCTGGGTGGCGCGACAAACTGGGGGACGAGGAGAGCTAGGAGGAAGTTTCGGATGTTGTCAATGACAGTGCAGCTCCGAATCCTTGAGTAAAATGCCATAATTTGCTTGTGACACAGCTCACAAAGTAAAATCGAAAAATCATCAACATTTAGAAATTATATCGCATGTTAGTGTAAACTGATTTTTAGTGCACCCTGAAAAACAACCCAAGTAATATACAATGCGAAGTGGGGTCCAGTGAAGACTTGCATCTTACTTTAAAGCTATAAATCTGTCGTAGAAGCTCAAGCAGTTGATTGGTTAAGTCAGAAAACATAAATATTGATGTAGCATTTCAGGGACGAACTAGCAAATGGGAGAATAGCATTACCACAATGAAAAATATATAAAGCTCCGCTTAAAATGACCTACAACCTCTATAGCAGAGTGTGTGAACGCTAACCAAACCCCAAATTCCAACATAACAGGTGCTTTGTGATGTCATGACAAAAACCAGCATTCGTGACATGCTAGCTACGTGTCTTTTTATTGAGACAAAGCAAAAAAAAAAAAACACAACCGAACATAACTGGTCAGTTTACATACTCGACTGCAATATTCTAAGGAATAGCCAGAAAGGCATAACATAACAAGGGATAGTCGCAATGCAAAAAAAGTCCAGAAACTGAGAAGCTATGATGCTAACAAAAGCATTACATTAACAACGTAGCTAGGTGTAAGCACAAAGCTAGCCAACACATCAACAGTCTCCGTCACACTTAAGACAACACACATCGCATCCCGTGTGTGAACCAAAAGCATCAATAACACAGCTTCTTAATTTGATATCTCGTGAATGGAAAAAAAACCCTTTACCTCAGGTAATTCTCGCATCACCGTGGACTGGTAGGTATGCGCTTAAGAGCCGGAATATACGCAGAAGACTGTCGACTGTTGATTACGTCAACGCGGTGTCGACAACACACGAGGGCAAGAGTAACCGCTGATAACTAGATAGTGAGAGGGATATATCAACATATTGCAGCATGGTATGACTGTTTCAGATTTTCTACAGTTGTCTGACTTGAATAATGTATTGGGAATCGTGTCTGCTAGTGTTACATGCTTTAATTGTCATATAGTAGGCGATAGATAGATGAGAGCGTTGAGCTAACTGTAGCCTAGCCTATTTTAAGTTATGCGTACACAGCCGATTTGTTTAATAATAAAGGACAATTAGAAAACAACACACAATAATATGATAACGGTTACGAGGTTGAATTTCAAATGTTACCATAATAGCGTCGTAATTTGCCAAGAATAAATTGTGTTAGAATATAGTACTATTGTTGATGGTGGTAAAGTTTAGAATGAGCTTCACAAACAGTGAACAAGTCAATGTTATGGCGTATAAACACCATATTTGTGTGTTGTCCCAATTGTCCCATATTTTCTTGGTCTGAATTTATATATATTCTAATCAGCCCTAATACCAAAGTGTTCAGCTATTTGATTCCCCTTTTTTAAAATCAAATCTAAAGTATGTCAGTTAATTTTAACGGCATGTTTGGTCATTTGTCTTTGGAGATGTAATATTGTTATGTTGTACCCTTGCCATAATACCCCATGTTGTGGAATGGAACACTCGAGGGTGGATATGAAGTGCCTACCACGATTAATCGCTCTGATTGTTTTCTCATATAGCCAAAACAGAAAACAAAGAAATTTGCTGCAATGAAACGGATGATCAGTATGAAAGATCATCGAATGTGAGTTCTGATTTGTATTCAGTGGCTTTTACTATATTATCAGTTTTGGTTCTCATGGGAATGCACTTGTTTTTGTTGTTGTTTGTTTTGTTTAATTTGCAGAAAAGAGCAAGACCGATCCAAAGCAAATGAAAAAAAGAAGAAAGACCCTTCAGCGCTGAAGGAGAGAGAAGTGTAGGTTGGCAAATACCAATATGGACCATAAATAGTGGTCAGGTTTTTTTTTCCTGTTTTGACCTGATTGTTTATGCCATGTGTTTATGCAGGCCCAAGTACCCATCATGCCTGTTCTTCCAGTACAACACTCAACTCGGTCCACCATACCACATTCTGGTTGATACCAATTTTATCAACTTCTCAATCAAGGCCAAGCTGGACATTGTTCAGTCTATGATGGACTGTCTGTATGCCAAATGTAAGAAACACATTTAACTCCTCCCTACAAAGTTGGACAGTTGATCCCTATCCTTTGGCGTCCCCACATATTGGTAGATTTCTTTTCTACAATCTTCAATGGTAACATAAATAAAAAAATGGTCTGATGGCAAATAGGAAATTTAAGCCCAAATTTTGTCTCGGTCTGCTTGCATTTTCTGGTTAGCGTCCAATATGCCGCGCGTATTGTCGTATTGTTAATACACTGTGTGAATGCAACTGTGTTCTTTATGTATCACAAAACGTCCTTGTTGGCAGCCTATTAGCTAGCTAATACGTGGAAACAGGAATGAAGTCAGCTCAGTCGGCCGTCTATGACATCATCAGCAGTTGACGCTGTAATTCTTGCTGAGTTATGCCTCAAGTCTCAAAAATGGTAATACAAGACACGTTTTTACGATAGTTTTACATGCATAAAAGAGATTTAGAATCAAAATTCTAAATGCACATAAATGACGAATGAAAGGGATAAATGAACATTTAAAGTGATAATTTGGGTTTTTTGACATGAAGTTGTATGACATCCCCATCAGCATTGTAGTCCAATAACAGCGACTTACCCCCCACTTGGTCTCCTAAGTCCAGTTCTGGTCAGATTTCTGTGATGAAGGACGTAGTACTGCTGAATTGCTGGGGACAATTAAGTAAAGAGTTTGGCTTCTCAAAACGATATGCCTTCAAAAGATGAATACATTTGCATCACAAAAATTGCTTCTCAAAAAAATCAGACCTCACAAAACACTCAGCGTTATATTTGTCTCCTGCCATATTCCTGCGCACCGCCGCCTGTGCGTTCATGTGTATGTGACGAAGACACTTGCATCTTCTTCCGCTGTGAAACAAATACGTAAACAAGATGGCCGAGGCGCTTTGTCACATACACAAGAATGCACATGCAACAATCCTTCCATTTCTTTTGATCCAGGTATCCCTTATATCACAGACTGTGTGATGGCTGAAATTGAAAAGCTGGGAATGAAGTACAGAGTTGCCCTCAGGTACAAGTGACTAAATTTCACACTCCCAATGCATCAGCCAAAATGTCCTTACTTTTCTAATCAGGTGACTCTTTTGTTTGTTGTTGCAGGATAGCAAAGGATCCGAGGTTTGAGCGCTTACCTTGCGCACACAAAGGAACATACGCTGATGACTGCCTGGTCCAAAGGGTAACACAGGTATTGTCATCCAACGATTAGCTCTGTAATATGAAGTAGCTACAGTTGCAGATATGCAAACTATGCACTAATATTTCTACAGCACAAGTGTTACATCCTGGCTACTGTGGATAGAGATTTAAAGCGAAGGGTAAGGAAGATCCCAGGAGTGCCCATCATGTACATCTCAAACCACAGGTAACTTCAGTAACATTTCAAGTCAAGACGTGTACTCTATTGGATGTAATACAGTGGAACCTTGGTAAGCGTGTGTTTTTCTGGTTACATCGAAAATTTACGCCAAAATTTTGCCTTGGTTCACATACATTTTCCTGTTAGCATATAATATGGTGTGCATCTTGTTGTGTTATTAATAGACTGCATGATTTCTTAATGTGTTTTTGTTTTTTTACCCCAAACATCCTTGTTAGCATCCTATTAGCTTAATAACAAGGAAACCAGGACTGGAAGTCAGTTCCATCACCGATCTACAATGTCATCAGTTGTTGACGCTGTCGTTTTTTGCTAACACACACAGTTACGCCACAAGTCTCAGCTTTTTTTCTTTTTTTTTGATAAGGCAGTAAAATAAGCCACCATGGAGGCAATGAAAGTAGCAAATGCCAGCATTTGATAAAGGAGGTGAGAAACACTATTGAATTCAAGAAAAAAAACCCGGAGGTGGGTCGTAGGTCGCTTCCATATCACCGTCTTTGCCAACAATCACATCTTCAATCAAGGTAAAAGGGATGTTAAATTGTCATTTATCCCTTTCATTTATCATTTATGTGCATTTAGAATTGTTTTCTGTATGTACAACTATAAAAACATGTTTTGTGTTAACACTTTTGGCTTTATGGAACTGATTAATTGGATTTACATTATTTCTCATGGGAAAAATTGTTTTGTTTAGCGTACATTTCGGTAAGAGTCGGATGTTCTGAAACAGATTAATGACGCTAACCAAGGTTCCTCTGTACATGTCTTACAAAATACAATTATACTAATCTTTTATTTATTTTTTTTAACAGGTACAACATTGAAAGAATGCCTGATGATTACGGTGCTCCGAGGTTTTGATTATTTGTACAAATGTCACTGTATATACATTTTAGTTCCTTTATGTACATCAGAATTGTTCAAGGGTTTGAACTGCAGAGGATGGTGCATTTTTGACCTTGCATTGTATCACCTTTAATTATGTTGCTCTCATAAAAGTGTCACAAACCATTATTATGGAGTGTCAATTAATATTGTTGCAGATGTATTCATTTTTGGTTTGAATTTTTACAGCATCAGAAAAGTGCAAAATTAGAATACTTAACGGCCAAGTGTGTCAAAAAACACTGGTTGTGCACAGGCTACATCTAGTGGTACTCAAACAACAGATATCATTTAAAATAAAAATGTAATTCTTTTAGAAATTTACACAAGTATTAAATAATTGTCCGTTAAGTAATACTAGACTTTATGAAGTAAAGATTTGCTGAAATTGTATGTTTTTTTTCAATTAAATATTGTTTAATTCGTTTCATATGCCACTTTCAAACCTAAAAACTGTTGACAAACAGTGGTAGGTACTTGCCAGGCGAAACCATGTCTGAGATGGTACTTGTAAAACGTTTGAGAACCAATGGTGTACGCCATACAGAATATTGTTAATGTGTATAAAGTAGAAACATTGCAACATGCAGGGTAAAGGCACTTGGACTAAATGGACAGAATTATCCTGGTTTCTTGTCATGTCCAAATGTCTTTTAGAAAATAGTGTTAGTGTTCTTCTATTAATGCTGCATGTTCAACCCTTTTCCTTGTCTTTAACCCCTATTACAAATTCCTGGAATGCAAGACAAACAAAACGTTTTATGCTACCAATTAATGCTAACAAATGCGGGTGGCCAACTACAAGAAACGTCTGAATTCTGTGATTGCCAGCAAATGTTTTGCGTATCAAATATTACACTCAATAAAATACAAATTGATTTAAAACATGTTACATGTTTTGTTGCTATTCTGTGTGTTAAAATAAACGTGCCAGACAAATCATGGACTGTTCATATCTTTGAAAGGGGGTACATTTACAGAATAAGCAGGGGATTAAATTAACAGTCCCCCCGCAGTACTAGTGTTGTACGGCATTTTACGAGTGTACTTGAACGCCCCATTCGTCACGTCTGAGCGCATCCTCCTCACTCTGAGCATGCGCAATAGGGTCCGCCAGGGAGTGTCGGGCGCCTTATCGGATGAAGAGCGTCACATTTTGGCTCGAACCGGCAGCATTTAAACAATAAAACGGTTTAGGTGCGCGGGAATACTTTTTTGGATACTGAAAAACGAAAATGAAGAGAACGTCCAGGAAAGGGGGAAAGGACTTGTCGAACAGGTCGTTTTATGGATATCTTTGCTGTGAATGACATCCTACTGTGCTGTACGGGGAATTCGTCATCTACAAAGCTTTGATGGCTTAATCCTATTGTTGGCTGTGCAGTGAAGCGTGGACGTATTTATTAATTACCTTTTTTCGTGTCTTTTCCACATCAATGTAACTGGAAAGGTGACCAGTAAATGGAAACTATTGCATTTGTGGAGTCCCTGCAAAGTCAAGAGATATTCAGTACTGAAATAGCTGGTGCACCTTTAGTCAGAGCAGATCGCCTCATTATGAAACATAATACCTCTTAAACCCTTTGGAGTTACTCGTGCCATAATCTGGAGAATGGAATGATCGTATAGAATCCTGCAAGTAGAACCAGTGATCCGTCCAAAGCGTCAGTCTGGACATTTCTTGCGCTAGAACTCAGCTGGCAGGATGCTGAGGACCACCATGGGTTCCGTGGAGGAGAGGGATGATGAGCAGGAGGATGAAGGGGATGAGGAGTTGAGGGATGGAGGGGTGCCTTTCTATGTGAACCGAAGTGGCCTCCCATTAGATGAGGAGACGTGGGAGAGGATGTGGCGCCATGTGGCTCGGATCCACCCGGACGGGGATGCTGTGGGGAAGGGCATTCGTGCTGCCACTGACCTGCCCAAGGTAAACCTTTGAATAATTATTTGGACAACGACACGGAATGGAAGTGTTATGACCTTGCCTTTAAACGACACCACAAATATTGGGGGTGCACGATTCCGCAAAAAACGTGAATCGTGATTTTCTTGCTGAGAATTGAGATTGAGATTTTTTTCACGTGCACCATTTTTAGGACCATGCGGTTTTGTTTTAAAGTAAACAAAATTTTTCTTTCTGCAATTTCATGGGACTTTAATAGAAATGATTAAAAAGACACAATAACGCATCAAGTCAAGAACATGCTTGCTTAGCCCACAATGCATTCACGCAGGTAATAAAGACAAGTCAAAAGTTTGTGCAACTCTAGTAGACGACACATTTAGGAATGACAGTTTTCTGCAGCGTAGATCCATTTTCAGGGGCGCAAAAGTATTTGGTTAGGCGATTGATTTTGTCATTGACGAATATTACATTTATTTTTAGGGATACACGGTAAAAAACTTTTTCAAGCCAATACCGATGACTTTTTTGTTTTTCAAGACTGTCATTGTTGACATTTAAATTTAACTGTAGTTTGTGCACATCTGGGGTTAAGAATGACACAAAGTTGGATTTGACAAACTCTACCTGTAGATTTGTCCTTACCAAATATCATGACATCACTACTATTAGCGAAAAAAATAGCGGCAGCTCAGAAGTACAAACGGTGGCGCCAAGGGGTTTTCTAGCCGACAAAAGTCGGTGTCTTCAACGACGATAAAGCGCTAGTCGTCCAGCGCCATCATTTCCATGATAAAATCACAGAACACTTCAGCCCTCGGGTTGTCTCTGGCAAACGTTTTTGCACTTTTCAAACACGGCAGAGATAGGAACAAGTCCCGGGCTCTGGGCGTTGTAGTGATGCTGGCGTTTCAGGTGGCTGATAAGGTACGATGTGTTGAAGCCCGATGTTTTTTTACCCCTCATTGCAGAATGTTTCCAAAGCATTTGGTGAAATGTCTTCCTCTGAAACAGTGACAAGTCCTACACCATGGATGCCATGTTTGTTTACAAGTGAGCTCAGAGTCTCAGGGGAAGTTCTGACAGGCGGTTTGAAGCGTGTCACAGAAAAGGCGCGCTTGATTTGCTCATGCTAACCCACCTACAGCACAGCACGGGTAATCTCGCCTCATTAGAGCTTTTTTTTTCTTTAGTTATCAGTTGTACTTGTATGACGTCATAATTCCTCATATCAGCTCGATACTTTGTGATCCGATAATTATACTTATTTATATCAAAAAGTTGCAAGTTGCTTTTCACTAAAGACAAAATAATTTCCTTGACAAACAAAACAAAAAGTTCACATCAACATGGTTTAGTTTATTTCAAACATGCTTCACAAAGCTACATCACGTACATCACGTTTACACTTACAAATCAACATGTATGAATAGAAGTAGGAAGAAGCAGAGTTTATTTAATCTTACCCCTTGGTCTTGCTGGCTTCATCGGGCTGCGATCTTCAACTCTCACAGGATCGGTTTGCAGCCGAGTGTGAAGAAATGGAAATGGGTGGCGTGCCATCTCTGGGTCGGAGATGAAATCCTGCCCCAAGTGGAGGAGTTTAAGTACCTCGGGGTCTTGTTCACGAGCGAAGGAAGGATGGAACGCAAAATCGACAGGCAAATTGTTGCGGCTTCTAGTGGGACGCAGACTCAGCATCCCTTCCTCCTTTTGTGTTGAAGAGGGAGCTGAGCTGAAAGGCAGAGCTCTCAATTTACCGTCGACCTACGTTCCTACCCTCAC
This sequence comes from Dunckerocampus dactyliophorus, assembly GCF_027744805.1. NCBI lineage: Eukaryota > Metazoa > Chordata > Actinopteri > Syngnathiformes > Syngnathidae > Dunckerocampus > Dunckerocampus dactyliophorus. The sequence continues at coordinate 13,199,550 of NC_072831.1, forward strand.
CTATGGTCATGAGTTTTGGGTAGTGACAGGAAGGACAAGATTGCGGGTACAAGTGTCCGAAATGAGGGCTCTCCCTTAGAGATAAGGTGAGAAGCACTGTTATGCGAGCAGAACCGCTGCTCCTCTGCATTGAGAGAAGCCAGATGAGGTGGCTTGGGCATCTGGGGAGGTGTCCCAGGCACGTTGGACCAGTAGGAGGCCTCGGGGAAGACCCAGGACAAGTTAGAGAGACTATGTCTCTCAACTGGCCTGGGAACGCCTCGCGATCCACTGGACAAAGTAGTCAGGGAGAGGAAAGGGCTTCTTTGCTGAGGCTGCTGCCCCCACGAACCGACCTCGGGTAAGCACAAGACGTGCTTTTTTTCTATTGTCAGAAATGTTTTGTTTATTTTAAGAAGTACAGTATATTTCAGATTTTAATATAGCATATGTCACTTAAAATGAGCAAATTAGTCCAACACAGAAAGTTCCTGGTGTGAAAAAAGTAGCATTTTTTATTTTTATTTTTGACTATACCTTGATATTGAATCAGTTTTTGGAGTGTGGCGGCCTAGGCAGTGTTACAGCATAGACCAGGGGTCACCGACGTTTTTCCTTGTGAGAGCTACTTTTACAAAATGAAAATGGCCTAGAGCTACTCATTTTTGTAACATTTACTTTCAGAGCTTATTTTAAACCCAAACAAAGCGAATATGGTGTCCACAACTCACATTTTGTATTTCAGAATGCATTTCTTTCTACTCTTCTTTCATTATTAACTGAAAACCTGAATGAAAAGCAGGCTTGCGGGCACCTCATGTGGTCGTGGGGGGCTACCTGGTGCCCGCGGGCACCACGTTGTTGACCCCTGGCATAGACACACATAATGAAAGTGCTCATGTGGGCAAATGTCCTTTTTGGCAAAACATATACAAACTCTATCCCGAATAGTTAAATGTTGAATGAAATGAACATGTAGTGCATACACATTTTACACCCATGTGATGTGGTAAAACATTGTTGAGGACAACTGTGTATTTGCATTTGGTTATTAAGGTTAAGAACGCACTATTCTAACAAAATAAAATACTATGTAATTACAATACAGTATGTTTTCCTCAGTTATTAAAACTGTTCAAAGATGCTGTCCCTCTGCGGCTCCAAACAACACCCAAATAACATAACACCACCATCTGCTAGCATATGTAACCAACAGTGGTTTAAAAGAACAGATTAAACAAATACATGTCTATAATTTGAAGTTAAACTGTTAAAATGTTGTGTTATCCGAGTAAGAGGATTGGCGTTCATGGCTTTCACTTCCTTCCTGCCGTCTCATATGTACGTACTCATAAAGCATGAGTCAAGCATGGCTACCACTGTTTGTATGCTATGTCCCACAGATTCCAATTCCGAGTGTGCCTACATACCAGCCTACCACCCCGGTCCCACAGCGCCTGGAAGCCATACAGAAATACATCAGGGAATTGCAGTATCCTTTGGGAACAAAACAATATTTAACATTTCCACATTTCTTTGCTTGGAATTCTTGATCCATGTGATAAAAACCGGTCAAACCTGCAAAGAAAATGACTATAATCACATGACAATTTGTAACCACAACTGAAATTCATCCATACAGTGGAATCCGGTTACGGAAACTAGCCATTGCATGCACATTGTATGTTGCATTGTTCTTTTATTGTGAAACTTGCTTTGCATTAAACAGGAAGCCATTGTGCGCATGTTTTAATGCTGCTATTTGCTGGAGTTGTTCTCGCTCAGACCACCCGCGAATGGCAAAAATCACCATTAAGTGAGACGGCCATGATGCTGGGCCCTGCTGGGGAAGTGTGCTCATGGGCTTCCCAGCATACCTTGTGGGTTATAAATTAGTATAAAACAGTATTGTTTGCCTGTATATCAGTATGTAAGCGTCTATTTCGATACCCACATAGTCTGTGTGGTACAGTTACATATTGTATTTTTGGTTGCACCACATGTGAGGTAGCCAATCCTCGAAAGGTGAACGGCGTAGTAGCGAGGGAACACTGTAAACCGCCTAATTATGGAGATTATACCCACAAAATGGAGGATTTTCCCCACAAATAAAAAGGATAACGTTTGATTTAAAAAAATCTGCTAATTTGCGGGGTCGCGAACGCTGACTCGCAAACATGCGGGATGTGGATCCTGGATGTGGGGAACTCAATACTACAACACGTCGACGATTTTTCATAGAAATGACTCCTTCGGGTCTCAAATGTAGATAAAAGCGCTCGACCATATATGTCGACATCAACTTACGCGGGCACTTTTTCGTAATGATAAGAACACGCTGGACCGGGACTTGACGAGTTCGTCAACATAGACGGGTTGTCAACATAAACGGGTTCCACTGTAATTAAGTAACAACCACGAATATGATTGTATGTCTTCTTGCCAGTGTGTGCAGGGTTCTGTGATTCATCTTGCCTTAACTGTAATCCACAGGTACAATCACACCGGGACACAGTTTTTTGAAATAAAGAAGAGCCGACCTCTTACGGCGTAAGCATTACATCAAGTACATTACATTCAAGTCTTACAGATTCTTATGGCAGCCATGTTGTTTATCTGTGTGTGGCCGGTACATGTGGCTCAGATCTAATACATGACTAAATAATGGCTTCCGCAGAGGAAAATTAAGTTTTTGAATGGTGCAGCTAGAGTCCAGACCTAAACCCATTTGAAAATCTGTGGGTTAACCTCAAGGCTCTCGCAATCTGATAGCTCTGGAGCGCTCTTGCAAGGAGGAGTGGGCATATGTTGCCAGGTCAGCATGTGGCATGCTTGAAGGAAAAAGACGGAACGCTACCATCCTTTCCATTAAAGCAAAAAGCTGCTTCAGCCTACATGCAGTCAAAAACCGTTGGGGTGAGCTGAAGAGGGGGCAGTTCACAAGCCATGCCCTCGCAGTCTCGCACTTCTGCTAGCAAAATATTGCCAAGCCATGCTTGATAGACTCCTAACGAAAAAGTCAATAAAGCAAAATGTGCTTCAATAAAGTATTAGTTCAAGTGTCCAAAGTGCACCTGGCTGTTTCTTATGGCCCATTGCCGGAACATTCTAAAACACAATTTAACAAGAAACTTAAGGGAAAACCATTAAAAGTAATATTCATTTTAGTACTATAAAGTTGACATTTTAAAGAAAACACTTTTTACAAGTCTTAATCTTGTCAATTTTGGAAAAGTATGTTGTGGAAAAAGTTGCATTGTGGGATTAAAGTCATCGTATTCCGAAAAGAACATTTGTGACGATTATTTAAGAAGAAAGTTGAAATATTTGGAAAATTTTTAAAAATAAAATTAAAAATTAGGGAAAAAAGGGCAAACCGAAGTTCATACTAAATATGCTTTTTCACCCATGTCACAAACATGGGATGCACTTTTTTAACATACTGTATCTGACTTCTTAGCATATCGACATGTGTTGATTGACATAATATCCTAGTGGCCCTTCCATCCTTTCATTTGTCAGTACGGCCCTGTGAAATAGTTAGGATACCCCTGGATTAAGGCATGCATGCTAATGAAAGCATGTTTATTCATACAGTATACACTACGTTCAAAAAACTACATATTGTACAAATGTTTGGAGGAGAAAGGTGCTTGGATTTGGGGCCGTGGGTCATGTTGTCCCGTTTTCCTGCACAGGCTGATGGACATCGCCAAGGAGATGACACGTGAAGCCCTGCCAATCAAATGCCTGGAGGCAGTGATCCTGGGGATGTATCTTTGCATCTTCTCACTTCTAGCTCCAGATTTTGTCCAATTGTTAATAATAATAATAATAATAATAATAATAATAATAATCTGTGTGTTATGCACCCGTTTCCTTGACCAACCTCGCCAAAGTTACCTCACCAACAGCATGCCAGGCGTGGAGCGCTTCCCTCTCAGCTTTAAGTCTCAGTTCTCAGGGAACTACTTCCACCACATTGTGCTAGGAGTCCACAGCGGGGGGCGTTTCGGCGCACTGGGCATGAGTCGGAGGGAGGACCTCATGTTCAAGCCCCTGGAGCATCGGACGCTTATGGACCTGGTACAGGACTTCGAAGGAGCCTACAGGGGCTACTGGCACACCCTTCAAAAGGTGAAGATCGGCCAGTATGTGTCGCATGACCCTCACAGTGTGGAGCAGATAGAGTGGAAGCACTCTGTTCTGGATGTGGACAGATTGAGCAAGGAGGAGCTGCGGAAAGAGCTGGAGAGACACACTAGAGACATGAGGCTCAAGGTAGGATGCAATCTGACACTATTTTAGTTTTCTTCTGCTCACTAGCTGGATAATTCCAGGCGTCAACTTTCTACATATTGTATTTCCTCAAATGACCCTTATTATAGCCACTTTTCCACAAGTATAATTCAGCATGGTCTTACAACCTTGCGGCTGGCACAACGTCTCTCATAATGAATGTGGCAGTGAGGGAACTGAATTGCAGTATTGATAAGAATAGAAACTAGAAATGCACTCGGAGAGCGCAGACCTCCGGCAAGTGCTGTGGTTCCCCGCATATTGGGATTTACACCATAAATATTAGGCCTGCATTTATCTTATCTACATATTTACATTCCTTGACCGTAAAAACGTACCCTTAGCAATTGGATTCATAATGATATCAATATTAGTTCAGTAGTTATTCACAAAAATGGCATATTCCATAACAGTGGTTTTCTTCTAGATCTAGCTCCATAGCTTTTGAAGACAAATCAACAAATCAGGTGGCACACTCCAGATTCCACAGTGTCTTGGCTACATATAAAATGGTGTTTGTTGCAGGTTTATAGCTTATTATGATGAAAATTCCAAAGCTCCCCCTATTTTGTCATATTCTGGATCATAGTACCTGGAATTATTCCATTATCTGGATCAGTCTTTGATATTTTGCGGAACCTCTTGGAAATTTGTCCTGTATTTTTTTTTTTCCAAATCCTCTGACCATTTTATGTGGACTTACATCCACAAATGCTAAAAATGGTCCTATCTCGCAATGTTAAAAAATCCTTAAAAAAAAAAAGTCACTATCCAGACAGTGATCCGGATCAGACTCAAAATGTAAGCAGTTCTTCCAAATCCCATTTCCAACAATTCCTGAAAAATTTCATCCACATCTATTCAGAACTTAATAACAAACAAACAGATGAACGCCGTCAAAAACATAACCTCCTTGGCGGAGGTAATAATCTATCACTGTAGATTGAAACAGGGCCAGTCATCTGTCTTTGTGTCCACTTACAATGTGAAGCCAGACATTTTCAAATATGCTTTTAGTCTTTCTCACATTGAGTCCTGGAAGTGTTTCTACGAACCTAGACAGTTATGAACCTCATTTTAGTAGTTTTAGCAATTTTAGGCTTCTTCGGTTTGCATTTGAAGTTGTCAGAACTGAAGAAGCCTTTTGGATTAAGAGAAATACTGTACCTTCAGCAGCTAAGGACAGGTCCATAGCTTTAATTCAATGTAAGTGGATTACAACACAGACAACTTGCCGTTTTTCTCAATTTTATCTAATTGGTAATGGAAGGAGCGCTTTTTGGGACAACTTTATATAAATAAAAAGCAACCAAAATAGATTATATTTTTTGTCCATTATTTAATGAAATTAAATCCTAACTATTAATATTGAAACATGATACATTATTACCTTATCTTGCTCGCTTTAGGACAAATTTATTTCATGACTGATTTACATATTTCGTAACTTTTTTTTTTTTTTTTTTTTTTTTAAATCACATTCATAATTATCGTTTCACATTTGCAAATATTTGATGATACAGCAATGGTCTTTATTCCATATATAAACACATACTGCATTGCAATATAATTACTGAAGATGATATTTCAGTGTAGTTCATAACTGAACCGTTTAATGAGTTCACATTTGAATACATTTTTTAATATTAATAAATATTTGATGTCTGGCACACAAAAAAGCCTCCATAGTTTTTACTCCGCTGCTATTGAAAAGCTTACTTATTGCTGAGCTCATAAAACCCTTCAGTCAAGACAAATGCAATACAAATAAGTCAACACCGTGTTGACCTGCTATCACTCAAACAATGCACTCCCATCAACTCATGAGAAACAAATGATGGCGTTCTTGATGCTGAGCTCTGCGTATATAATAAGACTAATGAGACGGCTCAACCCACACAATCCCATCCACTGTGCTGCTTGCACAGCGGGCTCCATCCATCAACAGCCTGCACTCAGCGCAATCACATTAACCTCTCCTTGATCATGGCTACATTTTAAAAGCGTACTGCGCTTTTTTTGTGCAGATAGGAAAACCAACACCCCCTTCTCCCACCAAAGACAGGAGAAATAGCATGGGCTCACCCCTCAGAGGACCAGGAAGCCCCATTCGCAGGATCAGCCGTGTTGAGAGACGGTAGGATTAATCCATGAATCCTCATCTCTATGCAAGTTTAACCATACCCGTGGTTTGAAATGTGTTTGTTGTGTTTCAGTCCCTCTGGAGAGAAGGCGGCATTGGAACAGAAAGCGTCCGGAGACATGAACGTGTATCAGATTAGAGTGTGAATAATCTTTTTTTGCAGACGTGTCTTGAGGTTTCATTCATTGCCTTGTCTTGTATACAAGATAAATAAGGAACCAGCGACCGCTACATACACACACACACACACACACACACACACACACACACTCACAGTCACTGTCATCAGGGTTTGTTTTTTTTTGTTTTTTCACAAACATTGGTGCTGGAGATGTTCTCAACTATGAAGTATTGTGTATAACATGTCATCATTTTTACTAACTATAGCTATACTGTACTGTAGGTTGCATTAGGAAAATACTGTATTGGCAATTGATGTTACATATCATATCAGTCTGTGTCATTTTAGTGTTAGTATGTGTTGTTTCCCCATCCAATCAGATACTGTATTTTGGGCGATGACCTAAAACTACCCCTGTGCCTTGGATTTAGAATGAATAATAAAAATTATCAAAAAAAAAAAAAAATCATCACAATCCTCACCCAGCTGAACACAGAATAGTCATTTTAACTTGTGTATGAAAGTGTTTCAGACATCAATTTATCAGGCTATTGACCTTAGTGGTGCATTATCATGATGTAATTTACTATAAATAGAGAGGGATGTCAATTGAGTTATGCAAATAAAAAAGCAGCATTTAGCACACTGTGGATACAAACTGATAAATTGTACGTTCCTTTAATGTATATAAATTGCAACTTGAATAACTTTAATTTGTAGCAACTTAATTCAGTTGTCACCTGCCTTAAAAAGAGTCCTCCACATGCACAATTCTGCTGTTTTATACTTCACTGTTTTTTTCCATCAGTAAACCACTGCATTTTTATAACTCACGGTTATCAATAAATTGCCACAAACTCCATGTTTGCAACTTCTGTGTCTCCACGTCATTGCTTTGTGTGAGCGACAGGAAGAAAAGCTGCGACTTGCTTGGGGATAAGTCGTGTAGAAGTATGTCTGAATATGTAGGCTGCAAGCGCCTTATTTTGAGGGAAATATTCAGGTCAATACAGTAAAAGCTGGCTGGATGCCTGCTTCTTTGGAAACCAGTCAACAAATAGGCCTTTACTCTCGACAAAGAGTACTAATCACATTGAGATAAATAAATCTCTAACCCCCATTCCTCTGGACTCCAGATGTTAAACACTAACAGAGTTTACGATCCAGACAAACATACTGCACCCTATTAGGAAGAAAAATCTACTGACCTACTTTTCTTTCCCTTGCTATGGAAGCACAATATATAATACATGGTTTAACTCACAAGCCACTAAACAACCGAAGTGTCTGATTGATGGAAAAAACAAGTCATGAGACTTTTTACTTCCTTCACATAACCCAGAATGTGCTTAAAGAGGCACATAATGCATGAATACTGAATGAAACGAACCATTCACGCATGAAACAAGTTGACAGTGAGGATGGGATGGAGGAGCGAGCAGCATTCAGGTCAGGCAGAAGGGCACAAGCTGGCTGACACATTCATAAAGGTATTCTCTGGCAGGTTTTAGCCAACATCGCTGTGCCTCACAGGCCTATTTTTCTTAGATTAATAGTACTGACCCTATTATCACTGTTCACTGGTGTTTTCTAATAATCTTAATGGTGTATACGTGTACCCGTGTCCTCTGTTCACATTCAGCCAAACGCTACAAAAGTGATAGCATGCAGACCAGATGACTAACTGATCCTCTACATACCGCAAACAAGACTTTGCAGAGACAAAGAAATGCAATATATAACTTAAACGTCAAGTCTATGTAAAAAAAAAAAAGAAGAAAAAAAAAAAACTTGACTAAATATATTTTAATGGAAACTTATTAAATATTGAAGCATGTCAAAATATGCCTAATTTTGAACATTGAAATACAAAAAATGAAAAAACTCAAATGTGCAGTGATTAAATATCAACCTTTCTGGCACATTAGTTATCATTCTGCATCAGTCAAGATTAGGACTTTTTTTTTTCCCCCCCCTGGATCCGTTAACTAAACCACAAGTAAAGCTGTGTGTAATAACAGAATAAAGCAGAGCAAGATCGCACAATTAACACAAAACCTTTGAAACAAGCTACTGTCATTTGAATTAAATTTTACCCAAAGTCTTTTTTATGACGGTGCGTTGAGGTCCAGGCGGAGTTTAGCCAGAAGACAGAGATGATCAGATGGGAATGTGTGGTTGGGAAGGCCTTCCATGGACCATAAAGCATCCCCAGACAGCAGCGAGAGACAACCAACCAACTTTAGACCTTCACTCCCAAACTTGCCACCAGCTAAGCAAAGCAAAGAAAAAATACATTGTAACCAGGATTGTGGCATATTGAAAATACTTTGCAGTGATGAGGAATTTGCCTGTATATACGTACCTGCTTGATCTGAACTTAAGGTGCGTTCAGGGGAATAGAAGATGTAGTCCACAGTGGCGCCCCCTTCACAGTGCAGGGTTGTGACTTCTGAGTGGTTGCAGTCAAGGAGGGTGTGGTTGTAGATGGATTCCAGGTCTAACTGGTGTCTGATGATGGGTCCAAACCTGTGACCCACAAACATATCATCATTGTCAAGTGTAGTTACCCGGTGTGTGGTCTGCAAAAGCAAATAACCGCTGAGGTCTCCAACTGGCAACAGGAAAACAAAACATACGTGGGCAACGGCATTAAGAGCTGCATTAAGCACAATCTGATGTCAATTTCAGCCCTCTCGTACTTCATTTTGTGACTTGCAAAAGTGTGTCACAACGACGACGGAATATATACGACAAAAACAGTGGAACTTACGTTTCAGCTGCTGTGATTCCCAAAGTACAACATCACACTGTGCACCAAACACATTTTGCTGCATCCAAAGCATGTACGAAACTCCGACAAAACGTGTAGGCATTGTGATGATACACACAATGTAACTGGCTTGGGAGGTAGAGCAGGTCATCCTTGAGTTGAAACCGGAAGGTTGGTAGTTTGATCTGTGCTTCCCCCATCCCAGTCACTGTTGTTGTGTCCTTGGGCAAGACACTTCACCCACCTTGTCTCCAGCGCTGCCCACACTTGTGTATGAATATGAACGTTTAGTGGTGGTCGGAGAGACTGTAGGCATGGATTGGCAGCCACGTTTCCTTTTACCCCAGGGCAACTGTGGCTACAGATGTACAGTAGATTATCACCACCGGTGTGTGGCTGAGGACTGAATGAAAAATGGATTCACTGTGAAGCACTTTGGGTACCTTGGAAGGCGTTATATAAAGCCAATCGATTATTCTTCTTATTATTATTATAATTAAAATTGAATTGCGGAAGACCATATGCAAATGAGCTGACCTCTGCCTTGACGCACAAAGTGTATTTGGGTGTTATTTTTCAATTTTTTGCAAAAATCAGACAAGAACAAAAGTGACACTTATTCAAAATTAGAAATATGGAGTAATGTCCAGGAGACATGTTACCTTCAGGATTTCTACTGATCTACTTTTTTCTAATCAGTACACTTTGAGGAACTGTTTTTTGTTTTACATCATGCTTTCACGGAAGGTTAAGTGTGTTACTGTAGTGCTGACAATGTTCTTTTTTCAGTATGCAAATTGGTTAAAAAATAACTTTCAATTTGCTTGCCATGTACACTTTTGGTACCCCTTTCAGAAGAATAACCCATATATTGATGTACACTAGCTTGGTTTTAGCATCTTGAATGCACAAAATCTATCAAAGTGCCTCCAGCATTCTTCACTTTTTCTGTATGCGGCCTTCGGTGGAAAAAGTTTGGACACCCCTGGCATATGTACTACAGGTTAACTAACCTTTGGACATATGGCTGCTTCCTGCTTGACATATCTGCAGACAATAACAGAGAAACAAATATTAAAATAAAATAGAAAGTGGAAGAACTACGGCCATGGTGTGATTTCTAGAGTGTATAACCATACCTGGGGTGTTGTCAGTGACGCCTGGGATTACTTGTAAATCACTTGGACGTACGCATGAGACTGAACAGAAGCGCAGTTTCAAGAGGAAGTTGTGGCTGTACTGAAGTTTCCCTCCAGGACACACTTAAGTGAGTATTCAAGCAGGAAAGTACAACAATTAATAAGCCACAAATAGCTTAACTACAAATGCTTCCGTTTCAAAGACTGACCTATTGGACTGTGGCTTTCATCCACCTCACTGGCGGTGACATACTGGCAGTTGTCTGAGATTCCCAGAGAGCTGGGCCAAAGAGGAGCAAAAAGTCTGTGGCAATCAGTTTTGTGTGAAAGATTCTTCTGACCTGACACCTGTTATGTCGGAAAGGTAAGGGGAAAGTGACTGCGAGCAGATACCGTATATTCTGCCCAGACACAGCATTAAAAAAAGTTACACATGCACAATCTAAAGAAATCAAATTCAAGAGCTGTCATGTCTCATCAATGTTTTGTGTCATTACTGACACCTATGGGGATGCTCTGATCAGGGTTTTATGCTGCTGATTCCAATCATCCAGGACTGAAATCAGTAACTTAACTTACTGGTTTGTTTGACAGGGACAGTGTACATTAAATAGCATGGCTGAAAATGCACCAGAATTAGCCAAAAGGCTATTTTTCATCTGTTGTCCCTAGACAGACGTTAAAAATGGTCTTTTGTCAGTATACAGACCACTTCTCATTTAGTGACAAATCTGTAGACATCGCACAACCCTCCCTTCCTCTTGTTACCTGTCCTATGTCTTATGTATTGTGTGTATAACCTCCCCACGTGTGTAAATATGCACTCTATATGTCCATCACTACAGTAAATAAACACTCAAAAACATTTTCCGGTTCTGTGCCACAAGGGAAAAATTATGCATGACAAGTGTGGCACTCAGCTGCAATGTCTTTTGAACCTCAACAAAAGATACTGCCACACGGTCGACATCACTCCTACTCTTTGCTAAACGCTAGCACACGCTGTTGCTGTGATCGCGGAGGCTCTACCCGGCCGCTGCTGGATAGAAGTGCTGGGGTGGAGTCTGGAATCGACCGCTTGTATTGGATTACAGATATCGGAGCTTTTAGATGCAAACCGATATAATCAGATACTCATTTTGCTGATGTCAATATCATATTGGGACACCCCAGTACCAATTAAAAGAGAGCGTTCTCATCTTTGTGATACAGCGCTTGTATTTGGATCTCATTAGGCAGTGCAGATACTGTATTGAATGTGTATAGTGCTAGAAAGTAGTACAGTCTCACCATCCATGCGGGTATACCCTGAAAGTAGAGCTCCCCAGTGGTGATGAGTTGGTAAAGAGGCATGTGTGGGACAGAGTTGAAGTCCCCACACAGGATAACATTACAGTGTTCACCTTTGGCCTTCCATGACTTGACCACGCTGTCGATCTCTGCCAACATTATAGCAAGCTGGGCCAGCTTGACATCGCCCCTACTCGGATTGAAGAGCAGGTGTGTGTTGGCCACACAGAGCAGTGAGCCCTTCGCACTAACCTTGGACCCCTGGTAGACAAGTGGACGAAGCAACAAAACTATGCCCACATTGTGCCTGTCTAGAAGTTCAGTTTCAGGCCGGAAAAACTCCAGCAGGGTGACAGACACCTCAGAGAAGCAATTGCTGCGATAGCAGGTAGCACAGCCATCTGTCTTGTTCCCCGTGCGCTTCTTGTAAGCACAGTTGTAGCCTGGAAAAGCACCATAGGATCCTTCAGGTCTGTATCTCAATATTCCCAAACATGTCTGCTCCAAGAACACTTACCCATTTGAGTTAGGGCTGGGTACAGCTGCGTATCATAGTGGTTCTCCTGAACCTCTTGGAGACAAAGAATCTGCACCAAACAGCAACTTCATGAGTGGGTTTGTTTATACAGCAGAGTACTGCATTTAACTTTTCTAATACTCACTGGTTTACACCACCACAAAATATAACCAAACCAAAAAAAACTTTAGGTTCTATTTCCGGTTCTGTGGTTATGAATCATTTTTTGGAAATCTTTTTATGTAGATCAGACGTGCCCTAACTTTTTCCACCAAGGGCCCCGTACTGAAAAATCAAACTATGCGGGGAGCCACTTTCATATTTTTTAAATTTAGTGAAAAGGCTTTTCAGTTGTCCCTCGTTTATCGTGGTTAATTGGATCCTTACCCTACTGCGGTAAGTGAATTTCCACACAGTAGGATTCAATATTAATACAGAATATTTTTTATAGAACATAGAAAACTAGATTGACTTTGTAAATATGTTTTTTAACATTATTACAGCGGTGTAGACATGAAATATCACCCCTACTGTCACCACAATGCTAATGCACAGGCTAAGGGATCACTGCAGGGACATAAGAGATGGCCGCTGCTAACATAGCAAGCTACCAAGCTAACTAGTTAGCCTCTTCAATTTACTTATTCTAAACTTAAGTGTTTCAAACAGAGTTGGGATGAAAGTAAGAAGCCAAAAACGTACCACTTCCACACAGAATGGAAGGAGAACTGCTCCCCCAACCAAACCTACTCTGTTACAATTGGTCAAGGGCCCAGCTCCCCTAACCCCAACCCCAACCCCCGCCACTGCTCAGAGCTGCATACAGATAGCATGTAACTGGTTGAAGGAAGCCTAACGGTTATCAATAAATAGCATAGAAGAATTGGATATAACCGGATGAATACTGGAGAATCCGGCGTAGAACTGTGCTTTATTCACGAAATGCCCGTGAAGTGGAGAGACCAGAAGAGCAGTGACCTTGAGTTAGGTCTTTATCTCCTCCAAAAACAAAAAATCTTTCCATTACAAATTCTTACATCCTAACAAAAAATTTCCTGGCAGCCATTTCATATTCAAGAAAAAGCGACAAACGGTACGAACATTCTTGTAACCGATCGTTCAAGACTTTGGAGCAGCAAAAAAATGAAAGCAGGCATACGTTAAAAACACACCAACTTCATGATACGGCACTTCCACATCATGTAGAACAAGTATTTTTAACATTTTAACATATACCATACATAAGTCTGAAAAGTTGCAAATGTAGGATACCCCATTAAGGTTGGGTGTTATTTGACTCACATCTGGCGCCCATCTGCATATTTCCTCCAAAAGAATGTTGCAGCGGTAGTCCCAGTCCAGTACCTCCAGGCGGCAGTGTCTGTACAGCTCCATGTTGTCTTCCAGCAGGTCCTGGGCCAATATGTTGTAGGACATGACAGTGAAGTCCATGGAAGGCTTTGTGAAAGGGATCATGGGATAATCAGCTTTATTCTCCTGCCATACTCTCCACATTACTGTAAAAATACAAACAGATTGTATTGTAATTAATTGTAATACTAACTATCAGTAACGTTGTTCAAAACTGGTCAAATTAAGTAAGATGCCACAAAATTACCCTCAAAGGGCTCTGTCGGCTCCAATGGAGGATAATAGCTCACAGACGGAAAGCGCCAGAGCGGACGATGGACTTCATGGATTAAACCAGGTCCTGTCGGGAAGTGCCATCCTGTTTGCTTATCACGATCATTAATTTGAGCATGAGAGAGAAGGGACGCCAGCGTCATGTTAGAATTTCTTCCACCGTTTGGATTCACATCAGCAGCAGGGGCAAGATATTCATCCCAGCACTCTGTTTCTGGTCTGCTGCTCTCAGCTGTACTTGACCCTTGCAACCTGTGCATCTTCATTGGCTCCTCCGAATGAGGGGCAGCATGTTGCATAGTTTCAGATTCTTCACTGTATTGTTGTTTCGGTGGAGTGTGTGTCTTCCTGCCGTGAAGTTGGGGTGCCTTCAGTTTGTTCTGTTGCACCGTTGCCTCTGTCTCCTTCACTGCAGACTGGGCCTCGTTCACCATGTCTTTCGGCGTGACTGATAGCAGCTGTTCCGCATCTGGAGTCTTGTCTTCCTCTGAGGAAGATTGCTGGCTTATCCTTTCCTCCATTTGTCCCTTTGACCCACACCTTTGGTTAAGCCACAGGTCCAGCAAGTGTTTCTGAAACTGGGTGAACATCCTGATAGGGACAGCAGCACCATCACATGCTGTCGTGCCATGAACCACTGCAGAAGAGTGACTCTTCTTTGTGGACTCTGAAAGACAAAACACTTGTAAGAACCGTATTTACTATATTTCCTCAAATAGGTGGGTATTTATTTACTCAAATGCAGAGTTAGCACAACAGCAGACTAATGTGTGGATCTAAATAGATCCATATGCTGTACTTTATTAATCCTGTGAGGAAAATTAAGGACTTTATAATGACTGTCATGAATTAATGACCAATTACACGCAATTGCGATATCTGGTTAAATAGTGCTGAACTAAATTTGAAATGTTCAGTCTTGACGGAGGTACTTGCTTCAGGTATGTTCTATGGAACTTTTCACACAGAAAAATGCTGTAATTTTCTTATAATTTTAGATGTACAGTACATTGTATGGTGTAGTATGGTATGGTTGGTATGGTTCATTTGTTTGAGACATGCTTATAGAAAAACTATACTCACTGGAAAATCTTTAATTTAACAGCAAATTTAATTCAGACCCTGTGTTTAACATGTTGACATAATAATTCATGCGTTTATATTTTGTCATTAAAACACCTTGTTCACTTCCTGTGTTTAGGTGTCACCATTTTCTAATAGGCAGAGAAAAGAATAGAGAATGTGGAATAATAGATTAATAGCTTATGTCGTGATCAAGGAAATGAAAGAATGAAAGAAAGAAAAAGGTGGACGGAAAGAATAAAAAATAAGCCTAAAAATGATGGCGTTTGGAACATTTTGGTATGGTATTTGGCTAGGAGGGCCACAGTCAGGAAAATCTCAGCTGGAACATCAGCTGGAACATCTCTTTGTGGAGTTTGCATGTTCTCCCCGTGCTTGGGCTTTCTCCAGGTGCTCCCACATCACAAAAATATGCATGTTGGGCTAATTGGAGATTGTCCATAGGTGTGAACGTGAGTGCGAATGGGTTTTTTTTCTATGTGCCCTGCAATTGGATGGTGACCATTACAGGGTGTACCCCCAACCTCTCGCTCAAAGTCAACTGGGATAGGCTTACGTAAATGAATGGATGGATATTTGGTTATTATAATAATTAAATCAATGACATAATATTTATCAGCAGCAGGGCCGCCACATGGGGGAAAATTTACGGCAAGTCCAAGAGAGAGATAATTGCTCACAACAGCTGCCCAATGTGATCAGAAGTATAACAATAGTATCCAAAGAATACATATTTATATTACCAGAAACACTGAAAAATTAGTACAAATAACGAACATACCAAATAAATACCTTTGTATAAAAACTTTCCATGCGTTAAAACGATTCATCAATCCCACACCTATTTTTCTTTATGTTGACTGAGGCACAACAAAACATTCGCACGCGCTGGCGTTGTGACGTCACGAAACGCCGAGAGCTCTGAGAACAGGTGCAAATTAACAAGCTAGCATGTTCCAAAGCGCTATTGCTGAATACCTCACCGCTAACATAGTGTTTTGTTTGCGCCATCGCTTTTACTGACAAGGCATCCGTGCGTTAGTTTGTGCGAGGGAACTTGTCACGCCATTATTTGTGATACAACAAAACCACTTTATTTCAGCAGCCGAGTGCAATGGCTGCTAACGCTCGCAACTCCGGTTGACGTGGCTGTCAGTATGTGTTAATTATGTACGTGGTCTCACTGGACAAAACTTCGACACACAGACTTATAAATGTTCTTACCTGAGGGTCTTCTATTAAACAGGAACCGTGATAGCGGGTAGAGAGCGTAAAATAACAGGCAGCCAATCATGTTGCTGTTTTTGAGTGTGCGCATGCGCGCAGTGAGATCACTTGCCCATAGTGTCTATAGTGTGACATACCGGGACATAAACATCCACAGCTCACATTGTTTTGCTTTTTATTTTGTCTAAATTAAACGTCAAAATGTTTCCAAGCCACTACAGCAATCATTTTCATCCAATTATATCTTTTCAATGAACATGCGCAACTCCAGAAGGCATTAATTATTTTGTACCTTACTAAAGGATAGAATTACAGTACCTGTTAGGAAGCACAGTGCAGGCATTTATTTCACTGGCTCACACGGTGAAGAAAATTGTTCACTAGTAGAATGTGAAGTATTTTACTTTAGTGTTTAATGCTACAAAAGCTGACGGAAAATGTCCACATTGTCTTTTGAATCACTCTGCTTAGAGGATAATTATCCATCTACAACACTGAAACATGGCTTGGAAGATGAGCTTGACACAGACTTGGAGGTGGATGGTAAGTGCATTCATTTATTAATGCATCAGCTTTTAAAAGTCATCTGTGTGGTCTAAACCAGAGGTTTTCTCAGTGAGTCACTAGGACCTTGACAATAATAAAGGAAAACACATTTTTCAAACCTCCAGTTATGTGAAAGGCAAGATAGATTTTACTTCCTACTGTGAGCGAGTTAAAACTCGCGACTTAAGACTTTGAATACTCCAGCTCTAAGCTACGCATTAAAGGGACTGTGTGCTGCTCTTTCCAAATTACATTTTTTTTAAACCAAAAAATATAACACCACCACCACGGGCTAGCATACAGTATGTTACCAATAGTGGTTTAAAATTTTATTTTTCAAAATTACAATTTAAACTGCATAAAAATTGTTGTAATTTTTGGTTCGGCCTGAATAGAATAGCTGGCGTTCGGAGCTGATGTTGGTATTCACGTACATGTTTGTGACGCGTGCACACCCACACACACACACACAAAAGTAGTCTAAAAGTGGTGACCAACAATTTACATTCATGTTGTTGTTGCGATAGGCTTTACATTCAATGATAACTAACTTGAGTAGCTAAATTTAGACAAATCGCTATCATTAGCTGACAACTAACATAACTAATGTGCATGAATGTGTATGCGGGGCATACTTTACATACTCAAAGCAAGAAGTGGACGGGGTAATGTTTGCATCGAATGTTGGCGCCCTCTAGACAGCCGGTGAACCCGCTCCATACAGTCCCTTCAATGCAAATGTTCTTTCACTGCATTACACTGCTTCTACTTTTGCCCTCTGCTTCTGCCTTCTGTTATGCTTTGCTGTAAATCCTTCCTTGCTGTGTCTAGTCACACGTAAACTTTAAACTGTTCTAGAAGAAAACAGGAAAAATAAGACATCTGTCGCTGACATCTACCTGCAAGCCTGCAAGTTGGTGGGTGTTGTGCCAGTTTCATATTTCATTCGGAACCTTGATTCTCCAATCATGACACTCAGCCACCACAGCCTCGGCCCACTGGGGTGCAAGGCACTCAGTATTGCATTAGTGGTGAGTTGCAAAATGCGAGCTTGTCACTGAAACGTATGATTTGAAACGTATGAGTTTTTTTGTGTTCAGAGCGACATGCATATCACCACTCTTGAACTGGCCGATAATGACATACAAGCAGAGGGAGCCAAGCACCTGGCAGAGATGCTGAGGGCTAATTTCACCATCCAATATTTGGTATGAAGCAAAACATACAACGATACAATTTTACAGCCAGCAAACTGTCAAAAGATGGCATGTTCTGTATGTCTGTATTCATCACATCTCTACTCATGTATGGGTCATTCTCCAACAGCGTGACACAGCAAGCGTGACTTAACACTGTGTTCTTCAAAGCATTGTTCGGTAGCATAAGAGTAACACACGTCACCTTCTGTGGAAACATGATGTAAAAAAACATTTTTCCCCAAAGTATATTGATTAGAAAAAATAATCGTTAGAAAACACATATCATTGAGACTACACCATATTTCTCATTATGAATGTGTGTCACTTTTGTTATTGTTTGAATTTTGACAAAAAAAAACAGAGAAATAACTCAGAAATGCTGAGTTGAATGTCAATGCAGACGTCAGCTCATTTGCATATAGCTCATTTGCATATAGTCTTCAATTTTAATTACATTGTGTGCGGACTCCGCTGTTTACGTGAACAAGGCGTAACGTCTTGTCAGAGTTTAGTCAAAGTACATGTTTTGGATGCAGCAAAATGCGTTTGGTGCACAATGAAGTATTATACTTGGTAAACCACAGCAGCTGTTTCTCCTGTTTATCCAGTGTGTTTGCAGTATATTTTTATATGACTATAGCTTCAAATCACTTTAGTCTGTGTGTCACCCTCAAAGTGATGGCACCCTCGCTGGTACTCCTTTTAGGAGAATCACCCATACACATAAATATGTGTGTGTTTGTATATATGCATATAATGTAGGACTTATCCAACAACCGTCTTCATTCTACTGGAGCTGAGTATGTGGGTAAAATGTTGGCAGACAGCATTTCACTCAAATCCATCAAACTGTCAGGTAATGTACAGTATATGTCAAAAACTTAAGCTGTTTTGGTGGAAAACATGTTTCAGTCATTATGTAAATTTTTCCATCCAACAGGAAATGGATTCACAGATGATGATGCCAAGTATTTTGCAGATGCTTTGACTGTAAGTTATTAAAAGCCTTAAGAGGTCCTAACTCATCGAGTCAGTATGTTTACATAATTCCACTATTTTTAACTGAAACCCCCCCCAAAAAACTAAAACTAATTTAAAAAAATCTTTTATTATAAAATAGCCTAAACAGTGCTAAATGTAACCATTCCAACATATACAAATACATAAGACAAATAAAAAAAGAGAAAATAAAGAAAATAAATAAAGATTTCCATCCATCCATTTCTTCCGCTTATCCGCGTCCGGGTCGCGAGGGCAGCAGCCTCAGTAGGGAAGTGCAGACTTCCCAGTCCTGGGCCACCTCTTCCACTTCCACTGGGAGGCCACCAAGGCGTTCCCAGGCCAGCTGTGAGACATAATCCCTCCAGCGTGTCCTAGGTCTTCCCAGAGGCCTTCTCCTTGTTGGGTACGCCGGAACGCCTCACCAGGGAGGCGTCCGGGAGGCATCCGGACTAGATGCTCCAGCCACCTCAATTGGCTCCTCTCGATGTGAAGGAGCAGCAGCTCTACTCTGAGCCCCTCGTGGATGACCGATCTCTTAGAGTGAGTCCAGCCACCCTACGGAGGAAACTCATTGCGGCCGCTTATATCCAGAATCTCGTTCTTTTGGTCACGAACCAAAGCTCAAGACCATAGGTGAGGGTAGGAACATAGATCGACCAATAAATTGAGAGTTTTGCCTTCTGGCTCAGCTCTCTCTTCACCACGACGGTCAGGTACAGTGACCGCGTTACTGCAGACACTGCCCTGATCCGCCTCTTACGCTCCAACTTTCCCTCACTGTTGAACAAGACCCAGAGATACTTGAACTCCTCCACCTGGGGTAGGACCTCATTCCCAAGCCGATGGGTGCAACATCAGTCCTTATCTATTCATAAAACAATTTTTCTACTGCTAATATTTTGTTCATTTAGATCAATTTGGGAATTAAGGAGTTACACCTGAGCCATAATAGGTTTTGTGGAAGAGGAGGGGAGCATCTAGGATTCCTCTTGGGTATGGGAAAAGCCACATACATAATGCTATAACAAAGGTAATAGGCACATTAGTAAACACAAGGTCCATGTCTATTTAATGACGTTCACAGCAAACAACGAGAGTCTGGAGGTGCTGAACCTTTGTTGGAATCACTTCAGAATGAAAGGAGCCGTTGCTCTTTGCGCTGGCCTCAAGGTGACTTGCATCACACGTTCTTATTGTACTTTTTGCCTTACCCATGTTCAGTGCGTCTTTTTCATATTTAGGTGAATATGATGTTAAAGCACCTTGACCTATCGTGGAACGGTTTTGGGAATGAGGGGGCCTTGGCTATGGGCGAAGCTCTGAAATTCAACAACACTCTGGTGCACCTCAACCTCAGCAACAACCGCATCACCAACGAGGGTGTCAGCATGCTCTCCAAGGGTCTTGAGTACAATGATACTCTGCGTGTTCTGCTGGTGGGTAAACTTCATGAACATTCTTAGCATAGTTACAACCATCTTGTATGCAGATGTGTTCCATGTAAAATCATGTATTCAATGGATCCTGTAGCTGGCTTACAATTCCTTAACAGTAGAGGGAGCACTGGCTCTGGTCAATGCGGTGAAGAACACACATAAAACCGCCTTGGAGGAGATCAATATATGTGTGAGTCTCTGATCAGTAATGGCCATTGACCGTAACAATACAACAATTGACTGTGTTCTGATTTCCTCACTTTACCCGTCTTTATCGGTTGTTTCCTTTTCATCCAAACAGAATGTGTTAGTTAATGAGAACTTTTTGCATCTACTGGATGTGACGTGTGAGGAGCATCCTGGTCTGGATGTACAATATGGAGGTGTGGGAGGGTTTATTGCCAAGAAACCAGTAAAACGCATAGACCCAATGAAAGTCATTCAGGTTGGTTGTCTTTCCAAATGAAAACTTGTATATCTCACATGTCTGATCTTTCACTAAACACTTGAATTCACATCCAGTAGTGGGTCATTGGTTGTACAGCCAGTCTCTTCATTGATTGGGCTCACACATATTAATCTTACATTCACTGAAGGACTATCTGGATCAACACAAGCTACGTCTGTGGGATTTCTTCCGAAACATTGACAAAGATGCCACCATGCGAGTCCCAGTGGCTGATTTCAGGAACGCAGTACAGGTTTGAACAATGAGTGACCTTTTTGTAGAGGGCACGGGTGTGACCACACAGTAAGCTTTTTAAAATAGCTGGTATGTCTTCGGAGTGTTAGTAGTCAAGATCCGTCCGTCTAGGTCTCGACATTGGTCTCATTGGTCTTTACTTGGGCTTGACCTGTTTTGGTCTTGTTCTTGACTCAATCTTACACTTCCTTGGTCTTGAGTTGGTCTCAACTGTTCAAAGTCTTGGTCTTGACTTGTCTCAACTCCTCAATGTCTTGTTTTTTACATGGTCTCAACTCTTCAAAATGTTGGTCTTTACTTGGCCTCGATCGGCCTCTGTCCGTTCTTGCCCTGGTTTTACATTGCCTCTGTCTTGGTCGTGAACTGCTCTCAACCCCTCAAAGTTTTGATCTTTACTCAGGCTTGACCTGCCTTGGTCTTGTTCTTCACTCAGTCTCACACTGTCTGTGTTTGTCTTTACTTGGTGTCAACTCCCTAAAGTCGTAAAATTGACTTGGTCTCGACCAACCTTGGTCTTGTTTTCGACTCGGTCTTAACTCTTTAACGTCTTGTTCTTAAGTTGGTCTTATCCCCTCAAAAACTCGGCATTACTAATGTCGTTATTGCTTTCCAGTTATCGGGTAATCAAATCAATTAGTTTCAAATGTTACAACGCTGTTTGGTTAATTTTAACAAACAAATGAAATCAATGAAAATAACCTCCTTGATAGGGGTTTAAAAACATGTGATTTTACTCTGAATCTCCTTTGAAACTATTCCAGCAATCAAGTGTTCCCTTGGATCGATTCCAGATTGAGGAGCTTATTCAGAGGCTGGCTCGTGATGGGACAGGAATGGTAGACTACAGGTGACTATGTCCCATAATGTTTGTTTGCATTCCCTTACACACCCTTTGTGTTGCTTCATTGAATTTATTGTTAAATAAAAGTACACTGAATGAATGGTATTCCTCAAATATTGGTTTTATTTATTATATAGCTGTCAATCTACGCATGTTAAATGCATCATAGGAAACTGGGCTGCCTTGATGCATACTATACACCACACCCTTTAACCCTTTATTGTACCTTATTTGATACTTACAGTAAATGTATCCTTAAATGTGTGGATACTCCTAAACTAAATTTCAGAAGCAAAAAGTCAGAGAATGTTTGTGAAAACAGTGCCTGGGGATCCTGTGCAGGGGACTGGCTGATACAAGGAAACAGATGATGAAGAATCACCGTCGACAGCTACACAAGTTTGCATCCCGTCAGAAGAAAGAAAAGCATAAGAGTGACCGCATCCTGAAGACCTTCCAAAGCGCTGTGGAGGCAGTGACGCCGCAAGGCTCAATGGTCATATCTCCAGGTGACCCCAGAGATTCAACTGGGCCTCAACACTTCTCTGCGACCCCTCTTAGCTCTTGGCACCACATTGTTATGTCCAATAGTGGTCGGTATTCAATCTCCAACCCCAGCAGTGACCATGTCCACCTGCCCACTTTAGCAGGCACAAGGCCTCCCCATTCCACCAAATCTCCAAGTTTGCACTCCCGCTCCCAACCCAACCTGCTGACTGCCTCCCCTCACACTGCGCAAGGCAAGTCCATCTCTGCAAAGGCTATACGCTCCAACCCAGAGATGCACCACAGCATGCTTAAGCCTGCTTTTACCCACCTGACCAGGTCTAGACCAGCTCTTGACAATAAGCAGATGGGGCTTGAAGCTACAAGTAAAAAAGGGAGGAAAACAAAAGCAAAGAAGCTTGTGGTGAAATACTCAAAGAATCCGACAACTGTTAAAAAAAAAACCTGAACATAAACACACGCATGTCAGCATTATTTGCATCATTTTCTCCAGTATTTCCCCAATGAGGACAAACCAGTTTTCCAATTACAGTGGAACCCTCTTAAGTCGGTCCTGCTTATGGTACCAATCCATGCATGTCAAACAACTAATCAAGTCCCAGTCCAAAAGTTCTTCTTATTGCCTTTCTTAGTGCCCGTTTACAGCCAAAGTTGGCATACTTGGTTGACGGCTTTCTCAACATAAAATGTGACACCCAAAGAGCTCATTTTTATGAAAATTGTTCTGTATGTCTAACGGATGTCAACCTTAAGAGCTGGGCAAGGCATCGAGTTGGCAGTCTGGGCTAAGCCATGACATAGCATAGCGCCTAGCGCTTTTGACACTCATTCCGAAGGTCCTGGGTTCAAGCCCATGGCGGGGCGTGGGGCTGGCTGAACCAGGCTGGTTAAATCGGTGCTATGACCCGGATGTATCTGATTGTGCAATCTGTTCCTGTGCGACCACGCAGACAGTTGTGGTAATGTTGCAGTTTTGCTGTGTTCTGTATAAAAGGCACAGGTGAATAAATATCAAGATTCAAGATTCAAGAGAGTTTTATTGTCATGTGCATAGTAAAACAGCAGTTATACCATGCAATGAAAATCTTATTCTGTTCATTCTCCCAAGAAAATAAAGAAAACACAAGAAAGAATAAGAACATAAGAAACATAAACATATATACCAATAAATTAAGCAACAACAACAGAAGAGACATTAATACAAGTAAATAATACAAATAAATAAATAAATAAAGTGCTATGAGTGTGTGCGTGTGTTGCGTGCGGCATGTGAGAGTGCTTCGTTGAGAAGCCTGATGGCCTGTGGGTAAAAGCTGTTTGCCAGCCTTGTGGCCCTGGACTTCAAACTCCTGTAGCGTCTGCCTGACGGTAGGAGTGTGAATAATGAGTGTTGTGGATGTGTGCTGTCCTTGATGAGGTTGTGTGTTCTTCGTAGGACTCTAGATTTATAAATGTCTTGCAGTGAGGGGAGGGCTGCCCCAACAATGTTCTGTGAGGTCTTGATCACCCGCTGGAGTGCCTTCCTATCACGTGTTGTACAGTTACCGTACCAAACAGTGATGGAGGCGGTAAGGACACTTTCGATAGTGCATCTGTAGAAGCAACTCAGGATTGTGGTGGGCATGCCAAATTTCCTCAGTCTTCTCAGGATGCTGCTATTTTGCGAGAACTCTGTGTGAAAGGGGCTAGTGAAAACCTAATTTCTCTTCAGGGATAAATAAAGTTTAAATAAATAAAGCTTTTACTGCTACGCATTCCTTCTTCTACTGCTACTCGTTCTTCCAGCACATTTGGAAAAAACTAATTAAGAGTTAATTTCATCAACATTTCAAAGATGTATGCAATGGGAACCCAAGCAGGTGTTGGATACACCCATACAACCATACACCATTGGTACATTGAATTCCGATGCATATCTGTAGATTAACTTCCTGTTTGCTGAAGATAACGTTGTTAAATTTTGACGTGAGCTAACAATGCTGTGAAGAAGGACAGGTGCGACATCCTGCAAGACGTTGAAAAGGGCTATAAAAGCCGATCAGCATCCACCACCTGTGTAACTACCTGACTGACTTGCAGAATGACTGACACACTTTATTTCTTTGCTCTGCTGAGCTCCACGCTGGTCCTGGGGGTATGTGTGTGACTTAAATTATTGCATTCATTCATTTTTGCATCTTGATCCACATATAATTTGACACGAAATTTCTTCATTTTAGCGTTTGAGCCAGTGGAGTGAACTGAGTGCTGAGATGATGGCGGGAAGCGGCGGTGCAGACTCCTGCACCTGTGATGCTTTCTTGCCGAGTTCTACCTTCCCTTTAAAAGATCTAGCAGTGGTGGAGCAGACAGCTGAGCAGATCTCCCACAAGTTGGAGATGGAACTGGGAAAGGTAATCACTTAGAAGTGAAGTATGTACAGAAAAATGGTAACGACTGATTTTACTGGATTTCAGCTGGAGGACTATGAGAGTAAAATGACACAATATGCAGAAAAGATTATCGAGTTGACAAGGGAAATCGAGATATTGGAGAAGAAACCTGATGCCAGTAATGACGCTGCCTTGGAGGCCCTGGAGGTGAAGATTAAACAAGTGGAGGCTCTGATTAAAGAGCTGCAGCTTTCGCTCAAAAGCTCCACGGCTGTCTTCGAGTCTCTTCACCGAGAGGTAAGTCCTCAAATGTGGATGCACTTGTATACACAGATTGCTGAGCTTTGTCACTGTGACTTGGAAGCTGCCTGGGCGAAGATCAGCCATTGTCTTTCCTCGCAAGCGACTACCAAGAACCACTACCATGTCAAAGCCGAAAGCAACAGAGCTGCAGCGTTGTTGGGTTCACAGATTGCCGCACAATCATTACATCACCTCACAGCCACAGAGGACATGTGAACACAGCGTATTCATTTTATTCGAGAAGTGGCTCATTTGCGCAAGATCATTCCCCTAAAACTGGCCATTCTGAAGAGGGCTGACGAGAGGGGGTTTTACATGTGTTCCAAGGGGTATTTTAACTGAAGCACGTCACCCATACGATATTAAGACACTTAGGAAGTATTAGGACATGTGAAAAAAAGTGCCTCCTTTGCTGCACAGGTTACAGTAATGATAGGGACCCTAGACCAGCTGGAGAAGACACATGACAAGAATTTGGTTCTTCTGACGCGTCGGGAGTACATCAGGATCCAAATGGAGCTAGAGGAGTGCGAGAGACGACACCAGGAGCTATTCAACCCTAACATCGGTACGCTCTAAAACACATTTTCATTCACTATGCGTGTGAAAGTATCTAACAAGATGTCCACCTCTCTTGCTGAAGGTTCCTGTGTGCATGCAGGTATCATCAAGGTCAGCAAGCCCATTGTGAGTCAACTTAATGCTCATCTGACAACCAGCTACATATACGGAGGTTGGGGCAAAGATTCAAAGCCTATTCGTGATAGGGAGTCTATGTACTGGTTTTCTGCAGACTCTGGTTCATACATCAATGACATTAGGTTTTACACTAATTACAAAAATCTGGTTCTAAGACGCCCCTTCCTGCATCACACAATACCAAATGATTGGAGAGGTATTGGTAGCAATTATATAGTGCGTGACAACACACTGTATTATCAGAACTACTCTCCACTTGGGTTGACAAAATACAATTTTACTAGCGCGAGATACGAATCCAGGGTGATTCCTGCAGCAAGCCAAACTTTTTCGTATGCCAAATTTAGCCATCAGATATTTGACTTTGCCGCCGATGAAACTGGCCTCTGGGTGACCTTCGCGACAGACGAGTCCAATGGCAAGATGGTCGTTGCCAAAATAAACGAAGAGTCTTTTGGGATTGAGGAGCAATGGCAGACTAGTCTTTATAAACCAAGCATCAACAACGTCTTCATGGTATGTGGTGTTCTGTATGCTGTCAGGACAGTTGATATTCAGAATGAGGAAATATTTTTCATGTTTGACACTAAAACCAAACAAGAGAAACAGATCAGTATTCTTTTTGAGCGGTTCCAGGATAAGTATTCCAACCTGGACTACAATCCAGCTGATCAGAAGCTCTACATGTACAATGACGGCTACTACGTGAACTACCATTTGTGGTTCAACCACACAGCCGAGGCCACAGCGGAACCACCTTTTGCTCTCAACAAAACTGAGCCAAATCTGAAGATGTGATGTAATTCAGAGTCATTCCTTTTCTGCTAATAAATGACCTCATGCATCCAACAATCCCGTGTGCCTTCTTGTGCAAGATATCATACATCAGGTGATTACTGCAACTCCTTTGACTTTCTCACCAAAAACCTGATCAACAAATGTGCGCCTGGTTTCAAGCGGCAGAATTCGTCCACAAAAGTCCCAAACTTTGAATAACGATGGTCATATGTTCCCAAACACCACTCATCCTCTGCTCATTTTGTCTCTTCTTTAACGTGGCTAACATTAGCTTGGTTTTATTCTCTTTATTTTTGGTCGTCTGTACTGATGTGTTGGTCACGAACAAAAGCAGAGTCTTTAAAGTGAACGATCAGAGCTGGTCAATTCCGTGATATGATGTTTGAGTGTCCCTTTGAGCAGGATGGTGAGGGGTGGGTGTTACAGACACCACAAATGCACATACACAAAGAAAGAGAAAGGACAGAGGGAGATGCAAAAGAGACAAGTGAGGCAAGGTGAATCAATTACTGGGAGTTCAGATAATACTGTAGACGAACATAATAAGAAACCAGAGCAACCCCTCAGCCCCTTTTTGTTGTGTGATTCTAAAAGTTTGTTTGTGATTCTTTTACTCATAAGTATACCAAAAGTGTTTTTCAAAGCCCCTTCCTGATTTCTTAATATTTTGCTTGTTTGTCACACTTGTTTACGATCATCAAAGAAATTTAAATATTAGTCAATGGCAACACAACTGAACACAAAATGCAGTTTTGAAATGAATCGTTTTATTATTAAGGGAGAAAAAATCCACATCTACATGGTCCTGTGTGAAAACGTGATTGCCCCCTAAACCTAATAACTGGTTGGGCCACCCTTAGCAGCAACAACTGCAATCAAGCGTTTGTGATAACTTGCAATGAGTCTCTTAAAACCCTGTGGAGGAATTTTGGCCCACTCAACTTTGCAGAATTGTTGTCATTCAGCCACATTGGAGGGTTTTCCAGCATGAAGCCTTTTTAAGGTAATGCTACAGCATCTCAATGGGATTCGGGTCAGGACTTTACTAGGCCACTCCAAAGTCACAGGTGGACTTGCTGGTGTGTTTTGGATCATTGTACTGCTGCAGAACCTAAGTTGGTTTCAGCTTGAGGTCACAAACAGATGGGCGGACATTTTCCTTCAGGATTGCAGAATTCATGGTTCCATTTAACCCCCTTAACCCCAGAAATAGCAGGGATCTACATAAACATACACAGTATTGTTTATGCTGATCCATTGAGCTCTGTCTCTCTGCATTTAGGAGCCAATTGCGTATCTGTGCTCACATTCCTACAGTGCCGTGTAGGCCACATCTGTGTCTCCTCCTGTGGTGGAACAAATGATCAGTTCTATGATGTGCATAATGGGAGAGGATGGCACAACAATTGGTGAGTTGAGGCGAGAGACTAACGACATCATGAAGTAGAAATCCCTCATCACGCTTGACAAGGCTCACCTGTTACAGGTTGCTCCTACATTCAATTGTTTTCCACTGCTTATCCTGTGCAGGGTCACAGGTGAGCTGGAACAACAATCAAAACTGTATTTGGGCAAGAGCAGCGGGATATTCTGGACTGGTCGCTAGTCAGTCACAGGCTAACTGGAACTACGATTGCTCAAGTATTTGTCAGGGAATCTGTAATTAATCCGGAGAAGGATGGGGATGTATTTTATAGGAAATGATGGTTTCCGTTGTGTGCCACCAGGTGTCAGTGCAGAACAAAGCAACATGAGACTAGAAAGTCCAAGTTATTTGACATCATTCCTTTGGCAAAAAGACAATTGAGGCTCCACCAGATGCAAAAGGTTGGGGGGAAATAAGATCTCTTCCAAATACATTCCAGAGGTGTTACTGTGCTGAATGTTACAGTGTGGGAATCCATTCCTGCTTCCTCCCGATGCTAGCTAGGTTGTTATGTTGGGTTACTGTATATTGTTGTGTTCCTGTACTGCATATTTCATGTAATAGAAGTGCCATAAGTGAAGCAGATATTTTTTTTTTTTTACACACATAAAGGCTAATAGACAAATAGGACTGACGGGAAATAACTTCTAATGTGTGTTTATTAATTATATGTGGTGCATATTTTGGTACGCATCGATAAATAAATGATATATAAAGATAAGTAAATACAGGACACAGTATTGCTAATTCTGATACTTTTGAAAACAAATTTTTAATACATACAAATACTGTATATATATCGGTAATCTTGTCCTGTCATTTATCTTTCTGTTCATTAAATACAGTACAAATGGGCATATTTCAGATATAGTTGCTAATGGTAAATAATCATGATTAATTAATAAAAAAAACTGTGATTAATCTGATTACAATTTTTAACCCCTTGACAGCCCTAAACATTTCTTTCTTTTTTTTACATATTTGTGAACAATTTAAAAGGTGCTGTTTCTCTTCAGCTCCACATTACACATTTTAAAACAAAAAAATATGAGAGGAACACCACCGGCTAGCAAACGTCCTTTTAAAGAACAGATAAAAGAAGACTAACAGACACAGACAAATAAATGTCTATATTTGTCAAAATTTGAAAAGTTGAAACTTTGTAAAAAATGTTGCGTTGTTTCACCCGGATAAAATAATTGGCATTGAATGGTATACGCTCACCGCTGGCCCGTATACTGTACATACATGTCGATTGCAGGTGCACATGCACAAAAGCAGTCTCAGAGAAGCGTCCGACAATTTGGAGTCATTGTGGGGTTATGGTAGGCTATGTATTCAATGATAGCTAATGTTAGTAGCTAAACTTTGTTAGTAGCTAATCAAGGCAGGCAGCGCCTTCAACAAGATATAAATACAACACTAGAAGACAATGTAACAATATCAACAAAATAAAATAATTTTTCCTTTTGATTACATTTTTTGAACAAAATAAAGTCAATAGTACAAAATATTGGCTCTCATTGAAATGGTTTGGGTTTTTGCCCCAAAGCCCTTCTGTGTCCAAGGACTTATTCCCTGAGTTTTTATACACAATATAACAATATACAAAATGTAACAATATCAACACAACAAAAACCTGAAATAAACATAGAACTAAGAACTGAAAAATATCGATCTCATCACACAAGTATCGCGATCCAATAGTATTGCAATTTGGATTGATCCCCCCCACCCCCAGTGCCTATGCACAACAAGGTACTGTAATTTATGGCTTAGTGAGGAGCAAATGTGCGTGTACAGTATTTGCGTTACTCAGAGATGGTTTGTGGCAGGCAGAGTAAAACATTCCAGAGATCCCATGGTGCCTGGGAGCTGCATATCGAATTCCCCTTTTCCGTGTTTCCAAGCCTCATCAAAGCTACTTTAACAAACATTCAGTGGATTATTTATTCATTTGGAACCGTAAATAGATCAGAGGAAAAAATAAACCTGTTTGACAAACTAGATGAGATACTGTATGTTTGTATGACTGTTCTGTTCAATATTGTGCATGAAGTAGGATCCATTTCCAATATAGTATAGTACTTGTATAGTTCTTCAGATATTCTTCTACACACAAGAGGCACACGTTTTGTCTGTCAAAGTGTCCTCATACACTCCTGATCAATCTATTAAGACCAATTGAAAAATCATAATAATTTACATTTAGCACTGTTGGTTCTTAATGAGGTTTTGGGTCGAGCTTCAAAATGCAAAAAGAAATGTGAGTGAGACCAAATTTTTTGGGTGTAACCAACTTATTGCAAACAAGCATTCAATTGAAATAGAAAAAAAAAAGAAAAAAAATCACAGTTCCAAAAAAACCTGAACCTCCCCTAAAATATAAATAAAATGTTCAAAAAAAGGACTCGGTAATGAGTAGCTGTGCCATTCTTGTTAATCACCCCAAAAATTGGTTTGGGCATGCTTGATGCCAGTGTTTCCAGGAGGCTAGTGGGAATGTGAAGATGGCTTCACGGAAGCCATCCGCTGTCTGTTTTTTGTAAACTTCCCTTGCCATCCATCCCCAAATGTTCTCAACTGGATTTAGACCAGGGGAACACACAGGATGGTCCAAAAGAGTGTGGTTATTCCTCTAGAAGAAGTCATTTGTTAGGCCGGCATTGTGAAAAGCAGCGCTGTCCTGTCGAAAAACTCAGTCATTACCACACAGACGACGGCCTTCAGTCATGTGGCATGCCCCCCCATCTCCACAAAGCTATCTGCCGTTTGACGCCCCTGCACAACCTGAAGCTCCATTGTTCCAATGAAGGAAAAAGCACCCCAGATCATGGTGTCCCCTCCACTGTGCTGTGTGGAAAATACCTCAGGTGGGATATCTCTTAAGATATAAGGTGTAAGAATGGTAATGGTTTCATTCATTTTGAATGCAAAGAATCGTTTTCAAAATGTAAAAAAAACCCTCTGAAAGTGGTGTCTTTTTTTTTCTCTTACATATGTAAGAGAACATGTGGACGCACAGCAAAAGCGAAGAAAGAGAAATATTCAGAACAATAACGCAATAATAATATTCTGTCATATTTTGTTGTGATGAGTACAGTTGTCCCTCGTTTATAGCAGTTAATTGGTTCCAGACCTAGATCCTTCTCAATTTCTTTGGCTCATTTTCTGCAATAGCCTGGACTTTCTCAACACTCTTGGTTCTTTCAGCAAAATAACTTGGATAGTTCAGCACAACACTGTGGTTCCTCTGAAAAAGCTCATATCTCTCTCTCAAAACTGTTCACTTATGTGTCAAACCATTTTTTTTTCCCATATAAATTGTCAGTGCCCCCAAAATGCATCGTCCCTTTGGCGTTGTGTAACTGGCTGTCTCTTTTCACAGATTCTCATTCACATCACAGCAAGTTTTAGTTTCACCTGATTGTCAAATAATCAATTTATCCAATGTTTCAAGTGATTCATATACAGTATCCATGATATTACAGTATATTCTCCAGTAATTTTCACTGTTGAACAGACTGATATGCATGTGATGACTTCAAACAGTGAAATGATGCTGACATGTTTTGCGGAGAACAGCCATTAGACTTGAGAATCGACAATAACTTTAGATCAACAAGATCTATTCACTTGGAAATTGTGCTAAATGTAGGCCAACTGTGCTAACGGTACGTTACTTGTACTTCATCACTGGCAAAGATGTACTTAGACATTGAGACATGTCCTAAAATGTCCTGAAATGTCCTGAAATTCAATTATATTGTGAACAACCGCAAAGTAGTTTGGAGGCTTGTCCATGGTATTTTAAGAATGTCATTTCTGTTTCAACCAATGGGGCTTGGTAGTAGTAACTTTTTTTTTTTTTAAGCTACGCCCAACTGTTTGTATGAAGAAAAGTCAAGGATTTCCTCCACACTCTTGGACAGCAGCTGCAGCCTTGTTTCTCACAGCTCCTCTCTCCTTATTGAAAACAACTTTTCGCTGAAAATGGCCACAGCTGGTAAGGTAAGTGGTTTAGTCATGAAAATTGACACTGAGAACATACAGTAAACCCAGGTATATCCTACGGTGTAGTTAATGATAATGTATGGGATGAATATTCAGTATAAAACGAGTGTGGATTAGCTTTAACTTTGTTGAGTTATGTGATTAAAGTTGGAATACGTCTCCATTATGTGCTGGGTTTAGCACTTCATCAGGCTACACTAGCGCAAACAGCACTAGCAGTGTACATTCGTATTACGTATACGCTTGTTATGTAAAGGACAACCCCTGTCTCATTTGTTTATTGGATTTCTTTCCCCTTGCCTCTGCTCGGTTTTGACCTTTGAACCAGTCATATATGCTGAAGCCTTTACAGCATTTGCTTGACAGTTTGTTTGCTAACTGTAAAAAAACAGGTGGTACCTATCTTGGCCGCCATTAAAGTGCAAATCAGTTTGCCATGACTTCAAGAAAGCTCAGTTTTTCAAATCTTCAGACGTTCACTTTATTTTGAACTAAAGTGGACATTTATCACCACCTCTCATCTTTCAGGCATGCAATGCAAGTACAATAGTCCAAAGACAGACACACTTATGTGTTTATTTCTTTGTTTCTAGAATGCTCGATAATCTTGGTTAAAAATGCAGGACACAGTATTATGAAGTACAACTTTAAAGGTGCCCCAATCCATCCCATGGCATTAGCCGCCCTCAGATTTGGTCATTTTTGGCAAAATTTCTCACAAAAACTATTGACGATCAAACAGCTAAAATAATGCATAAAGTGAACAATAACTTGTTACCCAAAAAAAATCATACAGTCTCTATAAAAGAGGAGAAATATGACCTTAGAGGAAAATTAAGCATAAAACACTTATATGCGAGAACAACGCTGAATACCCCACAGCATTTCAGTTTGCGGAATTAAATTATGGAACGGATTGAGCAGGGAACTAAAAACAATGTACAGAGATGAGCAAATTCAAAAAACAATACAAGCAGCTGATGTTTGCTAAATATAAGGCAGAAGAGTCTTGATTATTATACTTATTGTTCTGTCATGCTTGTTTTTATTTGTATTATTGATTTATTATTACACTGATTATTATATGGAAAAATATTACATGGAATGCAGGAAGTTAATAATGTGTACTGCACAAGATGTGGAATGGATGGGGGGTAGGATTAAATAAGCTTTGCTTCTTCCTACTCCTTTTTGGGCATGTGGAACTGTGAGATGAGATGTATTCCATTGTAACTTCATGCATGTTCAAATAAAATTAAACCAAACCAAACCTAACCTAAACTGTGAGCACAACTATATTTGTACTGTATGTGACCTAAGCTGTTAGTTAGGGCCCGCGACCACTATGGACCCCAAACACTGGCATCGTCAGTCATTAATTAGCCATTGCCCCACAGGTCAAATCCTGCTTAGGATGTCTCCCCAGCTTGTACACTCCCTGTTGAGTGGGGCTTTGACTCTCATCAGCCTGATGACTCTCAACTGGCATCACTCATTCATTGCCAGATCATTTTGAGCCCTCGAGACGTTACAGCATTATTCCTGACTTGGATTTCTGAAGCCATACCTTGCCTAGCTGTTCCCGGCCTGATTAATCAAACCGTCCTGTATTCTTGTTTTTGTTCCCGACCTCCCTTCAACTTGCGCAGGTTGGGACGCTACTTCCCCCTGTCTCTTCTCATCCCCATTTTCTGCCTTCCTTAAGGCAACCATCCACTCCAACCTTGCTCTCTTGGGAACACTGGAGCACACCCCTACGTACTGTTTCCTTTAAAAAAATACACTCGCCTCCATCAAAGGTAGTATGATCTGGCCGGACATGGACCCAGCAGACACCCCTCTGAGGAGTTGCTTTGAGACGGCCCTTCAGTGACATTATTCGCCCCCACGTCAGCACTGGCGCAGCAGATGGTAGCCATGCAGATGCACCCAGTCATTCACGCTCTAGCCCCCTCAAGTCTTTCTTCTTTTCATGAAGCTGTACCTGAATCACAAGTCAGCGTCTCTGAACGATACTCAGTCAATCCAGAGCACTGCAATCCTTCTTGACGAACTGTTCCATTCTTTTGACTGCATCCATACACCTTCGCTTTAACCATGAACCATCTGTCCGGCAGAGCTCAGCTGTGGGGAACAGTGGAGTGGGAGAGACGCACCAGTCCTTTTCCAAGGAACTTTGCAAGGTCTTCGGTCCGGTATCCCTGAGCATTGATACTCATTATCCAAAGGGTGTGGAACAATTGTCAATTATGTTATGAATTCCGCACCATGGCCTGCCTGAGCTATTGGAACATAGATGCTCAATGTGACACCTATTTGAATGGATGAAATGAATTGATTTAATGAATTGGTGTCTTTCAGTCTCCACATCCTCATTAGAAGGCCTCATTAAGCTGACTTCCGTCTAGATAGATGTATTCAGGCAAGGAAGCAGGAACAACAACAGGGGGAATCAAGCTCTTTTCACACATTCACTGGGTTCTTCAGCTATCAACTATGTTCCCCCAGCACCCGGGGAAGCTGAACCAGTGCAGGTTGGGTGCACCCACCTAACACCTGAAGAAAAGATGCTTCAGAGAGAACATAAGATGTGGTCTGTACTGTGGGCTGTACTACACATTTAAGTATCCAGCAAACGGGGGGCGCATCAGTACGGGAGGAAGTCGGACGGTCTATTCCTCCGCCGCGCAGCTGCAATCACTGTTTCCACTCTCATTGACTCCAGTTCTGATGCTAGCCTGTTTGATGAGCAGCTCACTCAGCACCTCGGTGGTATTGTCATGAATACCGTCATTCAGTGGGCTCCAGTTGCATGTCCTAAAGCCCCCCGACCACCATCTCAAACACCATCTTTTGTTGTCAAGGTCATCAAGTGCAAGGCAGCAGTGGCCTGGGAGCCAAAAAAGCCTCTTGAGATTGAGGAGATTGAAGTCGATCCACCGCAGGCTAACGAGGTCCGCGTCAAGGTGAGACACTGAGAAATATACTGCACTCGATGTACTCTTGATATACATTTGCTTATTATAAAAATGGACAAATGTGTGCTTTTCAGAAATTCTGCTCACAAACAAACAGCGGTCAAAAGACCTCTCCACCTTGTCCTTTCACCCTTGGTGGAAATAATTACAATGCAATTTTCTGGAATTTTGTACACCATTTTCCACATAGATAAACGTTATTGCTATTTAGCCAACTGTTCAGTCGTTTTCTTTGGAGCAGATTGTGGCGACTGGTCTCTGCCGCACTGACCTCTTCTACCTGTATGAGACTGACAATACAGAGCTCTTCCCAATGGTCCTTGGCCATGAGGGAGCAGGCGTTGTGGAGAGCGTTGGTCCCGGAGTCACCGAATTTCAACCAGGTCAGTTTCAAAGGCCACACTCAAACCTGAGCACGTTGAAAGGAGATGGGCCTGGACCATGACTGCTCACACAAGCACATGCACTCAACACACATGTCATATAATTAATGCCACCATTTATTCATAATAACCTCCAACTAGCACAATAGAAATAAACAAAATGGCTCAAAATAATGGTTTTAATACAGCGTTTTATTAAGAAGCGATGGCACGTGTAAACAGGCCAACGTACAAAAGCGTCCATAAGTACCAGACGGTTCCGGTTTAAGTCCCACTGTGGACAAAAAGAATTTGCAACTAGTTGTTGGAGAGATGCAAATCTATATCCAGACTACCATTGAGCAAGGCACGGTCATTGTTGCCATCGCCCCTTCTCTACTTTCATGCCTGCATTAGTGTGTTCTATTTGTGTGTGATGTGCAACACAATACATACAGCTCAGTATAATAACAGAATAATTATACAAATGCTGTAGAGTCAAAGCCAGCGGGGGACAGGGATGGGAAAATGTGTGAGGTGAATGCTTCACATAAGGCTTGAGTATGTTTGCACCGAACAGAGCTTAATGAAAGTCTTGTACTTCTTTCTTTTAGGTGACAAAGTGATCCCCCTGATCATCTCCCAGTGTAGAGAGTGTCGCTTCTGTAAGAGTCCGAAGACCAACCAGTGTGAAAGGGCATGGTGAGCGCCTTTTACGTGAACGCATCAAACTTCTACCTGCTTTTTTATCCTTCAGCTGGAGATGACTTAATTTAAAGGAGTTTTAGTACATGATACCAGATTGCACTCACTTGCCAGCCACATTAGATACACCTGCTAAATATATTTATCACGGTTCCAGACTCGACCGTGATAATTGAACTTCCACAAAGTAGGGTTCCTGATTGCTAAATTGAATATTTCCATAGTTATAGCAGAGAAAATCTGTTTACGGGCTTTTAAATACACTTTTTAACATTATTAGAGCACTGTAGACATGAAATAACACCTCCATTAGGCCTGTCACAATAACAAATTTTGCTGGTCAATAATTGTGCTACAAATTGTCATCGATACTCGATAATATCGCAACAATTTTTATACAGTTTTTTCATTAATAATTCTCAGGAGGTGTAATGCAATATTTTAACCACTAGATGGTGGTCAAGTATAATGTACCTGTGTGAGTCTCAGTCACCTTAGCTTGACACAAGTTCTGAGGCCATTTTTGCAATAAAATTTCTCAAGAGTATTTAACATTATAATGAGAATGTCAAGCGGTTTCAAATACAATACATTAAAGAAACAAACAACATACACAAAATAAATAATAGACCCTGTCTCTGTTAAGAAAAAAAACACTGCAATAAAAACCACAAAAAAATACACATTCTGTCAAACATTTCTAACATTTTCCGAAATGTTGGCTTTTCAACCATATTGAATGGTTGCATTTCTTTTGCAATGTAGCGAGCGACACTGTCCGTGAGTGCACACCATTTTGAGCCATAAAACTGAAAAGGATGCTGTTTCAGGGGTGCATATTAGTTGGTCGTGTTGCCCTGCTCCCTGGTCACTACTTCCGAACAAATGCCACATATCGGTTCGCCGGTGTTCATGCACTCACCTTGTTGATTCTGTTTAAAACCGAAATATTCCCACACATACAGTATTGACAATTGAAAATGCTTAATTTAGGCAAAAAATGTAAAATGTGCTTAAAAATGCAGATTTTTGACTAATAGTTTGTAGTCAACCACAATACAGCAATGATTTATATAGGCCTATACAGGATTGTGAAAACCTGTGATCGAGTGAAGCCGCAAAATCTGAAGTGCGATGTGGCGAGGGACGACTATATAAATATTATTTTCACATTTGGTGTGTATGTACATTGGAGTGTATAAATAAGCCTGGGCATTATAACCTTAAAATAAAAACATATTTTTAAGATTTTGTTCAGTTTTGTACCCTTCTTGTAAATAAAGCAAATAAACCATTACAGTGACATGACTCAAAACAGGTTTTTGCTTTTTGGATTTTGCCCTTCTGGGATTTGTTCTAATTTTCTTTTACAATCAAACAGAAGGCTTGAAGGTGTTTCTTTCCCAGCAAGTTTGTACTGCAAATATTTTAAATAACAATGTTTTCTTTTCAGATAATGTGACAATGAAAACTAAAGAATGTCGATTGTTCAATAAATTATTTTTTTTCCCTTTTGGTACTAATATGTACCAACAAAACATTAATAAAATGTGCTGCTTCCCTACAGGATTATTCACTTTTTAACAAAATTTTGTTTTATTGTACACATTTTTGTCAATTTCCATTGAAAAGCCCTTCTGATGGGTCACTTGTAGCAGAGATATTCTTGGCCAGATTACTCGGCTATGGGAAGTTTATTTCAGGCTGTGTCCACCATTGAAGTGGAAAAGCATTTGGGTTTACTTCAGGTGTTATAAGGTAGCTTCTCAGCCCAGACTTTACTTTCATTGCCACTGAATGATCGGGAGTTGGCACTTGCACATTTTTCTTGAAGAAAAATGCCAAAGTCATTTTGTTAAATGGAGGCTGTGCTTCATCTTGGCAGGTGTGTACAACTGGACCAGGTTTGGGTGGAACTTTGTTTAGCAGACAGAGACGTCAGTTTGCTGATAGCTCTTTTTCCACATGGTCTGGATCAATAAAAGCTGTCCAGAACGTTTGGTCTAAGAGTGAGGACATGTCCAAAAATTCACATTTCGCAGAGTTGCTTTACAGTCGCCCCTCGCCACATTGTGGTTCAAATTTCATGGCTTCACTTTATCATAAAATATATTAATAAATCATGCTGTTTGTCTGGGTGTACCCCGCCTCTCACCCAGAGTCAGCTGGGATAGGCTCCAGCATACCCTAGTGAGGATAAGCGGCATAGAAAATGGATGGATGGAATGCTGTTTATAGCTGAATGCAGCCTATTATTAGTCAAATATGCATGTTTTTTTGCCTAAATTAGGCATTTTCAAGCATAAAAATAGCTAAATGAACTAAAATACAAATATAAGGCATTCTAAAGATGCAATCAAAGACTGCACAGCATCTTTGATGTATTTTACACTGGTCACTAGGTGTCAGTAATGTTACTGTAATGTTCGGTGAGACACACACACACACACACACACACACACACACACCAGACCTAATCGCCGGAACTTTTATTGCAGGTTTGAATGATCTCACAACTGGCACAATAATCCCTAATAAAAACACGGGCTACTGTTGCAGTCGTAAACCACGCCAATCTGAAACTTAACGTCACTTCCGGTCCGCCCGACACTCAGCTCCCCGAAGGAACACACTTATGGCAACACACACAAGAACAAGGCTTATTTTTGTATTAAGTGGCTTATTTACTCTTTTTTTTAATCTACTGTATTAGGTAATACGAGTGTAAAGGTGTAATAGGTGTGCTATTTCATGTCTAGAGGGCTCTAATAATGTTTAAAAAAACATATTTAGAAGGTCGTAAACAGGTTTTCTAAGCTCTAACTATGAAAATATTCTATTTAAAAAAAAAGGAATCCAACTTTGCGGAAATTCACTCATCACAGTCGGGTCTGGAACCAATTAACAGTGATAAATGAGGGATTACTGTAATGGTCATGAAGATATACTGCATTATGTTTTAGATTTGGTTCGTTCAGTGTCTTCCTCCTCTGGCTGTGGGAGAGTTGTTTTAAATAAATGGAGCAGTGGTTTAATAAAAGAAACACTAATATTGGATATCTCTACTTCTGACCGCAACTGTAAATACAATATGTTCACCAACACGAAACCTCTTTTTAGGGATATTGTTCCTCACAATGTGGAGCAAGCACCTGTCTCCAAACTGAACTGCAAAGGAAAGAAGTTGCTGCAGTTTATGGGAATCAGTACCTTCTCAGAGTACAGTGTGATAAATCAGATTGCTCTAGCCAAGATTGACCCTGCTGCCCCTTTGGATAAAGTCTGTCTCCTTGGCTGTGGGATTTGCACAGGATTTGGAGCCGCAGTCAATGATGCTAAGGTAGGACTATGTGATGCAGCCAGTGTTGGGCACATTACTTCAAAAATAATTTGTAATACTTGGTAGTGCTACCAAAAAGTAACTGAGGGAGTACTCACACTCCACACCATTCGTAACGTGCTGGAGCCCACTAAACACCTAAAGAACGGTACATTTGGTTAGTGTGAGCGCACTGAATTGCACCCAGGCTGGCATTTTACCGGACACCTGAAACAAAAAAATAGTATTTAAATGGTTATTCATGTACAGCAGATGTAGGTGCTTTCTTTTATGCGGCAATTCACATTGGACAACTAAAAATAACAAACAACAGATGAATGTTGCTTTCCCCATGGTCAATCAATCGTATTCTTTATTTTAGGTTGAACCAGGCTCTACGTGTGCCGTGTTTGGCCTGGGGGCCGTGGGCTTGGCTGCGATCATGGGTTGTAAATATGCTGGTGCCAAAAGGATTATTGCTGTTGACATCAACGCAGACAAGTTTGAGAAGGCCAAGGAGTTTGGAGCCACAGACTGTGTAAACCCAAAGGATCACAGCAAACCAATCAGCCAAGTGCTCTCTGGGATGACCAATGGTGGAGTCGACTACTCCCTGGAGTGTGTGGGGAATGTCGAACTTATGGTGAGGAACGTTTACTTTATTAACCATTTGCAAATGGCCTGCCCCTTTATTTGTCAGCCTCAATGTGTTATACAGTACATCGCTGGAAA
The DNA here is from genome assembly GCF_027744805.1 of Dunckerocampus dactyliophorus. Taxonomy (NCBI): domain Eukaryota; kingdom Metazoa; phylum Chordata; class Actinopteri; order Syngnathiformes; family Syngnathidae; genus Dunckerocampus; species Dunckerocampus dactyliophorus. Next base: position 13,239,707 of record NC_072831.1, read on the forward strand.
GCTTAGTTTGTTGGGATTTGATCAACCACTTATGCACAATTATAAATGAAGCCTCGGTAAACACTAATGTTAGACCAGTCGCAACTCATCTTTGAAGCCTCACGGTATTCCAACAAAGTCCGACAAAAACGGTGCTGTTACGTCGGGAATCATGGTCCATTAAATGTACCTGTTCACATTACATGTAAATGATTTCTTATTTTTTTGCATGTTTGTCACACTTAAATGTTTCAGATCATCAAACACATTTAAATATTAGTCAATGACAACACAACTGACCACATAATGCAGTTTTTAAATGAAACTTTCGTAAGGGAGAAAAAAAAACCTACATGGTCCTGTGTGAAAAAGTGATTGCCCTCTAAACATAATAACTGGTTGGGCCACCCTTAGCAGTAACAACTGCAATCAAATGTTTGCGATAACTTACAATGAGTCTCTTATGAGGAATAATGTCATTTTAGTAGCAGAGTGTGGAAATAGTAAAAAATAAACATTTTGTTTAAGTCGTAATGTTATGAGAAACAAACAAAACGTAATAAAGTTATAAATTTTCGTTTGGAAAATTAGGCTGCAGAAAAAGTATATTACGGGAATAAAGTCAAAATATTATTGGAACAAAGTCGTTATATTACTAGAAGAAACTTTTTGAAAATTATTTAAGAAGAAAGTTGAAATATTTGGAACATTGAACAGCAAAAATGGGGGAAAAAAGAACCAATACCAAAGTTCATACCAATAATATGCTTTTTCATGCAGTTTGAACTTGAAATATATCTACCTTCTTAGCATATCTACATGCGTTGGTTTACAAAATTTCAAAGTGGCCCTTGCATCCTTTCATTTTTCACTATGTGGCCCTCAGTGGAAAACAATCGGACACCCCTGACTTAGACACATTCTGGAAAAACAAAGAAACTCAGCTTGTTAGCTTTCAAAAGATCCCAAAACATTGCTTCTACTCCAAAGACAGGTTTACTTTGGGAAGGACTTTTTTTTTTTAGGCTTCCCGCAAATGCAGTGTTAAGGACTTAAGAATGAAAAGATTGTCTAAAGTCCTGATAGATAATATTTGATATTTGTGTTGTTTCTTAGCGCCATGCGTTGGAGTCCTGTTTGCAAGGCTGGGGCGTGAGCGTGATTGTTGGCTGGACTGACAAGTACGATGTTTCTGTTCGTCCGGTTCAGCTCATTGCAGGGCGTACATGGAAGGGCTCCGTGTTTGGAGGTAAACTTCCCATGAGATTCTGACATGCACTTTCTTCATTAGTTTCAGCCAGTGGCAAATCGGTTAAGGGTCTAGTGCTGCACCAGATCCAGCTGATGCCTTAGTAGGTGTAACTATCATATGCACAGTTTCATTGTGGATAGATGATTGTGCTCCACAAATTCTGCCCAGCAGCATCAAGTATCCACATAATCATGTGACTACTCGAGCAGCAGTAGATCGGTTGTTCAGATTTAGACTTTGCTCCTGATTTGAGTACGGCTGCAGACAAACATAACAAAATTGCAAAAATGTTAAATGGTCTGCTTTTCTCTGTGTGTTCGGTCAAATGTAGCTTATTTGAGAACATATTGTTAAAAATAAGCATCACATGACTACACACAAGTGTACTAATTCCGGAGGGAACTGCAGGAATTTATCAAAAAAACAACCGATTTAGAAGAAATAGAAGATTATGGTGCAGCGAAAGATCGACTCACTTTGCTGTCAGTGGAAAATAAATTACCCTTCTTCCTCCAAAATGAATGGCTAATGTTTGTAGATGATCCGAAATATGATATTTCATCAAATCTTCTTCTGTAGAAAGTTCGAAGGTCTTGGACTACATGACAAAAAGTCTGATGTAGTAAGATTAGGAGCCTGCAAATTGTGTTTAGGCTCCCACAGTGAAAAGCACTAGGATAAAGCAAAAAGGAGTGTAAATCGGTACTTTCTCTGCCCAGAAAAAGAAACAGAAAGAAAAGAGTACTAGTATAGGCTACTTCACCAGCGAACAGCTTAAATGCTTGTCAAAATTGTCACCTGAAGATGCAGAAGTGGTCAAAAAGCTCTTGTCTAAACATCCATCCATCCATCTTCTGCCGCTTATACGAGGTCAGGACGCAGGGGCAGCAGCCTAAGCAGGGAAGTCCAGACTTCCCTCTCCCGGGCCACTTCGTCCAGCTCCTCCCTGCAGATCCCAAGGCCTTCCCAGGCCAGTTGACAGACATAGTCTCTCCAATGTGTCCTGGGTCTTCCCCAAGGCCTTCTACCGGTCAGACGTGCCCTGAACACCTCCCAAGGGAGGCGTCCAAGAGGCATCCTAACCAGATGCCCGAGGCACCTCATCTGTCTGTTTTCAATTCAAAAGAGCAGTGGTTCTACTCCGAGTTTCTCCCGGATGACAGTGCTTCTCACCTTATCTCTAAGCGAGAGCCCAGCCACCCTACGGAGAAAACTCATTTCGGTCGGTTGTACCCATGATCTTGTCCTTTCGGTCACTACCCAAAGTTCACGACCCTTGTCTAAACATTCACCTGGAAATGCTAAACAAGTAAAAAAAAAAAAAAAATTCCAAATAAGTCAAGTGCTTCCATCAAACACACTAACAATGATAAAAACAGTCCTTTAGATATTGCTAGAGGTGACTACAAATAAGGGCGAGAAACACTTATCCATCTTTGGTCAGACACCAACTCCATTACATTACCCATGAAGCTGCTCACAGACTAGGATTGAAAGTCTGCAGCGTGACAATAACCACAAAAGCAGAAACAGGGAAATATACCTATCTACAGTATTTCCTAATACAGCTTGTCCTCACTAGTCTCGCGGGTATGCTTAAGCCTATCCCATCTGTCTTCTGACAAGAGGCATTGTACACTCTGGACCTCAAATTCCTAATAAAATAATAGCCCATATTTACAAAATCTACAGTCGTCCCTTGCTTATTGCGGCTAATTGGTTCCAGACCCGACCACGATAAATGAATTTCGAAGTAGGATTCAATGTTAATAAACTGCATACTTTTGGACGTACAGCATAGAAAACCAGTTTATGGCTTTCTAAATACGGGCTTCAACATTATTAGAGCCCCGTAGACATGAAATAACACCCCAATAGTCACTTTTACACTCCTATTATTCTTTGTTTACATCACATTGTGTAGGCTACGAGATCATTGCAGGGACATAACAGACAGCTGCCGCTAGCTTAGCAAGATACCAAGCTAACTAGTTAGCCTCTCCAATTTACTTATTCTAAACTTAAGAAAGTGTTTCAAACACAGTAGAGAAGGACAAATAAGCCAAACACTTGCCACTTCCACACGGAATGACAGGAGAACCTTTTTTTCCCCCTCGATCTCAGCCATGTCATGTCGGCTCGGCTCTGTAGCCAGTCTCCATCCAGTGTGAAAGGTAATGTAAACTCAAGTCATGTCATTTATTTGGTGTGGTTTTTTTTATCATTGCACTCAAGTTTCCCGTGGTATAGTTTGGCCCCGCCCATAAACCGGTACTGGGCCGTAGTCTTGTGGTTGGAGATCCCTCTGCTCTAAAACATTTATTTCAGAAATGTTTGCAATTTGTTAAACAGGTTTTAAGGGTAAGGATGGTGTGACTGAGATGGTAAGAGCCTACCTGAATAAGAAGGTGAAGATAGATGAGTTCATAACTCATAACATGCCTTTGGACCGCATCAATGAAGCTATCACATTGTTGCAGGAGGGCAAAAGGTACCATCACACACCAACTACAATGTACTAATACTAACTACCAAAATAAGTAAGATACAGTATATTAATGTGATTGTTTTTTTTGTTCCACAGCATCCGGACAGTCTTGAGTGCTCCTCCACAATAAGTCAATGTAATTGGTTTGAATAACTCCCTAAAAATTCACTATATTTGGACAGATACTATCCATCACGACTTCTTAAACCGTTTCGATGAATCAGTACACTAGGAGTGTCACAAGATATCGTGTTACAAGGGATTAAAACATGCTAATTTATTCTTGTTCAGAAGAAAATGATCTCATGTGCACTAGGCCTGGGAACATAATAAATTAATCACACAATACATGAAAATGAACACCATCATTTTGCCAGTCTGAGTATATTGCCATGTGTATGCGTCTGTTTTCCTCGTCTCTCGCCTCCAAACATGCAAGAAAAGAGTTCACTCTGTGCATTGGTTTCAGCATCTTGGTACGTGTTCCACAGAACAATTGCATGACTGTAGTGAGCCCTTTTGTTAGTCATACAGTCTCTTGTCTCACACAGAACGCACAAGAGTGTAACATAGTAGAAATTAAATTAGCAGATTGCAATATATTGTCATATATTTTTATTTTTTTCATTGTATTTTTCTTAAAAGTAATGTTAAAATATCGTCTCAGTCCTCGTAGACCCAATCTCATGTATTGTCTCGTCTCGTCAACTGAGTGTCTCGTGACACCCCTAGCACCGTATTTTCCGGACTATACGTCGCACCAGCCAAAAATGCACAATGAAAAACGAGGTAATTCGGGTTATGTCACCAGCGTAGGAACGGAACTCGTTTGTAACTCGAGGACTTCCTGTATATATATACACTGCTCAAAAAAATTAGAGGAACACTTCGAAAACACATCAGATCTAAACTGGTGGAAAAATGATCTTGAATATCTTTCCTGATAATAAGTGGGTGATGTATTAGTAACAAAATGATGCCACATCATTTGATAGAAATGAAAATGATCACCCTTATAGAGGAGGGAAATCAAAGACACCCCAAAAATGAAAGTGAAAAAATGATGCAGCAGACTGGTTCATTTGGCTAAAATGTCATTGTAGCAACTCAAAATGATTCTCAAAAGTTTGTGTGGCCCCCACGTGCTTGTACGCATGCCTGACAACGTCGGGGCATGCTCCTAATGAGACTACGGATGGTGTCCTGGGGGATCTCCTCCCAGATCTGGACCAGGGCATCACTGCGGTACCTGGACGCATGGAGGAGATTCCAGGAGACAGGTAGTTACTCCAGGAGAGCTGGACAGGGCCATACAAGGCCCTTCAACCCTCAGCAGGATCGGTATCTGCTCCTTGGTGCAAGGAGGAACAGGATGAGCACTGCCAGAGCCCTACAAAATGACCTCCAGCAGGCCACTGGTGTGAATGTTTCTGACCAAACAATCAGAAACAGGCTCCATGAGGGTGGCCTGAGGGCCCGACGTCCTGTAGTGGGCCCTGTGCTCACTGCCCAGCACCGTAGAGCTCGATTGGCATTTGCCATAGACCACCAGAATTGGCAACTACACCACTGGTGCCCTGTGCTCTTCACTGATGACAGCAAGTTCAACTTGAGCACATGCGACAGATGTGAAAGGGTCTGGAGATGCCTTGGAGAACGTTATGCTGCCTGCAACATCATTCAGCATGACCGGTTTGGTTCACCTGACCTAAACCCAATAGAACACCTCTGGGACATTATGTTTATGTCCATCCGGCGCCGCCAGGTTGCTCCTCAGACTGTCCAGGAGCTCATTGATGCCCTGGTCCAGATCTGGGAGGAGATCCCCCAGGACACCATCCGTAGTCTCATTAGGAGCATGCCCCGACGTTGTCAGGCATGCGTACAAGCACGTGGGGGCCACACAAACTTTTGAGAATCATTTAGAGTTGCTACAATGACATTTTGGCAAAATGGACCAGTGTGCTGCAACATTTTTCCACTTTCATTTTTGGGGTGTCTTTGATTTCCCCCCTCTATAGGGTGATCATTTTCATTTCTATCAAATTATGTGGCATCATTTTGTTACTAATACATCACCAACTTATTATCAGGAAAGATATTCAAGATCATTTTTCCACCAGTTCAGATCTGATGTGTTTTTGAAGTGTTCCTCTCATTTTTTGTGCAGTATATATATATACAGTATATATATATATATATACAGTATATACAGTATATATATATACCAGCCAAACCATGAAAAAAAGTGTGACTTATAGTCTGGAAAATACAGTATATATTCAAGCTAATGGTACACCATAATCATAGTCAGATTACATATACATGTATCGTCTAACAAGAGTACCTTTATACCCTCATTAAACACAGTATTGACTTTGAATACTTAAATGCTCTCTCTGTCAAGAGGACAAATGAATGACACTGCCAACATCTCGTCCGTCCATCAATACTGCTCAGCAGAAAGAGAGACATTTATTAAACATCTGCACATTAAATCTTGTTCTGTTTTTCACTTTATCATTGTATCTCTTTACCTTCATGCATTCCCACATAGTACTACATTTGGGACCAATTACAATTCAGTACTCTCCTCATGACTTACCGAGTGCATTATTTTCACGCTGAAGCTGCTCAGCCACTTCTCTATCTCAGTCCAACTAGTCGAGACAGACGGCCACCCCGCAGTGTCTGAGGTTTCTTCCCTGGAGGAGTTTTCCAGTTGGTAATCTTTCAGGTATGCTGGTTCTCCACCTGCTTAATCTGTAAAAAAAACAACAACAAAAACTGCATTATTACAGTAACATATGTTAGCTTGCAGTTATTTATTTGTATAGTGCAAGGGTGGGCAAACTACGGCTCGGGGGCCACATCCGGGCCGCCAAGCGCTTGAATCTGGCCCGCTTGTTGATTCCAAAGTATTTAATGTAAATTTTTAACATACAAGCTGGAAACATAACTTTAGAGACTGAGACAACCTTTTGATATTGTATGTAGCTCTTCATGTACAGTGATCCAGACAACAACCTCACCGATGGTGCCAAACAAACACAAGTCAACAAATATGTGACCCACAACTTAACCCTTGGCCACACAGTCAGGAGATCGGGAAGACTTGGGTTCAAATCTCCGTTGGGCACCTCTGTGTGGAGTGTTCTCCCCGTGTCCTCCCATATTCCAAAAACATGCATGTTTGGTTAATTGGCGACTCTAAATTGTCCATAGGTATGAATGTGAGCGTGAATGGTTGTTTACTGTATATGGACCCTGTGATTGGCAACCAGTGCAGGGTGTACCCCGCCTCTCGCCCAAAGTCAGCTGGGATAGGCTCCAGCGTACCCCCGTGACATAAGCGGCATAGAAAATGGTTGGATGGACGTTCACATAGTCAATGTTTTGTCGTTCATCCTTAATTCATTTACATTTCGGGTGTCTTATTCAGTGAAAAAAAACCCTGTAAAATTCAATTTCGTTATTTTCGTTTATTTTAGGTCTGATGTTTAAAGATGTTTAAAGACAAGGACACAAGCACATATAGCTGACAAAAGTGTGATTGTATTTTTTGGGGGAAAATGTGATTGTGATTGCTTTTGGTGGCTAACTGTTTCCCAAGTTTATGCGTGTGTGTGTGAAAGTATAAACGAGAGGAATTAACTTCAATTTCTTTGGAGAAAGGCGCTTTATGAAAGTAAGTACATTGACTTGTATTAATTTACAGCGCAGCCTCAACCCATCCAATATGGCGGCGACGTTGAGTTACGGCTCAGCGCTCGATGTGACGTCTATCTGTGTCTACGCCCTTACGCACGTGGCGTCACGTGACCAGAAGTGAGCTTTGACGACAAGCCAACATAATATCTGAATATTTTGAGTGTGATGACTTACCATAGTTGACATTCTCCCGATATTTTCTTGTCTTTTACTCAAAAAATAACGCACATGTAATTTCACTTTGTCATAAGCTTAGACGAGCCTTGGAAAGCGGAAAACGACGGACTTATGCGCATGCGTTTTCTTCTTCTATTTTGGTGTGATGTGATGCCGTGTGTCTGTTCACGGCGCCACATGTAGGTTTGTCGCTGTCATTGTCACGCAGTTATTCGTTCCGTCCTGAATGCGACCATTTACTTAATGTTTTTATAACAAGACCTCAAATGGTAACAAGCACACCTGAAAAGACAAAAAAAATCCTTGGGGACCCCAGAGGGTATCTTATTTTACAGCCATTTAACAATTCTGATATTTTAATAGGGTGTCAAGTATTAGAATTCAAATGTTATTGCGGTTTAAAAAAAACATTCATATAAAACAGGTTAGGAAAATATTGGCGTCGGCATTTTTTTTTTATGGAAACTGCCACACAATGAATGACACTATATCAATTATTTTGAATTATGTTCTTTCGTTCACTTCCAAGTATATTTGTGGTAGCACCAACAAGTGGCAAGTTATTTTTAAATACATTCACCATGAACGCTCAATTTAACAATTATGTAACACCACACATCTTTGACATAAATTGAGGAAAAGGCTTCTTGAGACGTCATCTGTACTTCTGTGTAGAAGGTGTCGGACGTTTCGCTCCTCATCCGAAGAGCTTCGTCAGCAAACTAATAAGTGCTGGTAGCTTAGGCCTTAAATACAGTAAGAGTGGGCGGAATTGGTGTGCCAACACCCTCCTCCTATTGGTTCGTTACACTAAGCCTGCATTCCTCATCTTTACAGTGGTATAATCCTATCCTGTTATTCACACCTACGATAAAAGGGAAGTGTCGCTCCCTGAATTGGGTATGAACGACTCTGATACTGGCTTGTTAGCATCTATTGTTCTGGCTCGGCCCTGCCTTCACCTCATTTGCAAGACTAAGAGCTGTGGGTTTTGGTCTCAGTAACCTGCTGAACACAGGGTCCAAATTGAACCTCAAACCACCATTCCGATTCAATGATGGGTTCTGTTGTTTGACAAAAATAGCTTCCTTTACTCCTCTTTCAAACCATCTGTTTTCTTTGGCCAAAATCTTTACCTCGCTGTCCTGAAAAGAGTGATTGGTAGCTTTCAGGTGTAGATGTACTGCTGATTGAGGACCACTAGCATTGTCCCTGCGATGTTGATAAAGCCTTTTTTTGGAGCATTTGCTTAGTTTCCCCAATGTAGTGCTCTTTGCATTCCTCATCTTTACAGTGGATGGAATAGACCACATTGCTCTGTTTCTGGTTTGGAGCCTTGTCTTTAGGATGCACTAATTTTTGTCTCAGGGTATTTACTGGTTTGAAATAGGTAGGAATTTTGTGTTGCCATAAGATCCTCTGGAGTTTTTCGGAGACCCCCGCTACATAAGGGACTACCACTCCTCTCCTTTTAGCTTCTGTGGGCTTTTGGGTTTCTTTCCCTACTCTCTTCTTTTGACATTTGTTAAAAGCCCACCGTGGGTACCCACAGGTTGAGAGCGCTCTCTGGACATGTTGTGTCTCCTTTTTCTTTCCCTCAGCACTAGTTGGTATTTGTTCCGCTCTATGTTGGAGGGTCCTAATAACCCCTAGTTTATGTTGTAGTGGATGGTTTGATTCAAAAAGCAGGTATTGGTCAGTGTGTGTGGCCTTTCTAAAGACCTCTGTAAGTAGCTGTCTGTCCTTTCCTATAATTACCTTGCAGTCTAAGAAGGCTAGTTGGTTTTCTTTAGTGTCCTCGCGAGTAAATTTGATATTGGTGTCCACCGCATTGAGAAACAGGCTCTCACATCCTTCTCAGGGACAAAACCAAGGCACTGGTTTAGATACGTGGATGACACCTTTGTCATAATCAAAAAACAAGAAATTCAGTCTTTCACAGATCACATCAATGCGGTGGACACCAATATCAAATTTACTCGCGAGGACACTAAAGAAAACCAACTAGCCTTCTTAGACTGCAAGGTAATTATAGGAAAGGACAGACAGCTACTTACAGAGGTCTTTAGAAAGGCCACACACACTGACCAATACCTGCTTTTTGAATCAAACCATCCACTACAACATAAACTAGGGGTTATTAGGACCCTCCAACATAGAGCGGAACAAATACCAACTAGTGCTGAGGGAAAGAAAAAGGAGACACAACATGTCCAGAGAGCGCTCTCAACCTGTGGGTACCCACGGTGGGCTTTTAACAAATGTCAAAAGAAGAGAGTAGGGAAAGAAACCCAAAAGCCCACAGAAGCTAAAAGGAGAGGAGTGGTAGTCCCTTATGTAGCGGGGGTCTCCGAAAAACTCCAGAGGATCTTATGGCAACACAAAATTCCTACCTATTTCAAACCAGTAAATACCCTGAGACAAAAATTAGTGCATCCTAAAGACAAGGCTCCAAACCAGAAACAGAGCAATGTGGTCTATTCCATCCACTGTAAAGATGAGGAATGCAAAGAGCACTACATTGGGGAAACTAAGCAAATGCTCCAAAAAAGGCTTTATCAACATCGCAGGGACAATGCTAGTGGTCCTCAATCAGCAGTACATCTACACCTGAAAGCTACCAATCACTCTTTTCAGGACAGCGAGGTAAAGATTTTGGCCAAAGAAAACAGATGGTTTGAAAGAGGAGTAAAGGAAGCTATTTTTGTCAAACAACAGAACCCATCATTGAATCGGAATGGTGGTTTGAGGTTCAATTTGGACCCTGTGTTCAGCAGGTTACTGAGACCAAAACCCACAGCTCTTAGTCTTGCAAATGAGGTGAAGGCAGGGCCGAGCCAGAACAATAGATGCTAACAAGCCAGTATCAGAGTCGTTCATACCCAATTCAGGGAGCGACACTTCCCTTTTATCGTAGGTGTGAATAACAGGATAGGATTATACCACTGTAAAGATGAGGAATGCAGGCTTAGTGTAACGAACCAATAGGAGGAGGGTGTTGGCACACCAATTCCGCCCACTCTTACTGTATTTAAGGCCTAAGCTACCAGCACTTATTAGTTTGCTGACGAAGCTCTTCGGATGAGGAGCGAAACGTCCGACACCTTCTACACAGAAGTACAGATGACGTCTCAAGAAGCCTTTTCCTCGATGGACAACTCCTGTACGACTGAGAGCCTACACAGACGCTTTGACATAAATTATAAGTATTTTAGAAAAGACATCAGAAATGTGTTTTGTGCATTCCACTTGAAGCACAAATTGGTCTGGCTTCTTACAGGTTCATGAAAGTTGAATTGTATAAACAAAATATATATTTAGTTAATGGCAAATACAGTCCAGGCAAACTACGTTTTTTAATCCCACCATGAACAAAGGCTTGACAACTGTTCTCTTTATATATACGTAAAGCAATTGTGCACATTGTTCAAAAGGAATTTAAGAAGTTGTTAGAGCTTTAATATTCTGTCTCATACTGTCAAAGGATGCCTTACATTTCAAAACTCAACTCTTTTGCAAAATGATGTCACTGTTACAACAAGACGTTTTGCAACGCGAGAGATGCCGTCACCTGTTGACAATTCCGGGAACGTTCCTTCATGTCTGCTTCGCGTCCATGAAATGAATCATGTCGAGCCTGACAACTACACGTAGCTTTTTTTTTTTTTTTTTTTAAATAGAAATATTTTAATATTTACTTCAGAGAAAAAAAAACAGTTTTCCACTTTTAAACCAATGCACATTTGACACATTCAAGTACTTCCATTGAATTTGAGGACTGATATTTAATTGAAACAACTGCCACAGTGACACAGACGGTATCTTGTCTGACGATGTAGACGTGCTGGATGTCACTGGGTCTGCCAAATCCAGTTCTCCTTGTGGTCCAGTCCAGCCTACACTTGGCTCAGAAAATGAGCTTGACCGTTGTCCTCCAGGCGGCGAGTGAGAATCTCACAGCCCGTGTCCGTCACCAGCAGTGTGTGTTCAAACTGGGCCGAGCGTTTCCCGTCTCTGGTCACTGCCGTCCAGCCATCGGGCCAGGTGTCATCTTGCCAGCCACCTGAGCACACACACCTCTGGCTCACACACTAGTAGTTCATCAGGGTGAAGGTGATTCACGAAACATAAACGAGGTCTGCGCTCTGCAGTATGTAAGCTTACATGTAATCTGGGAAAGAACTAAAGAGGTTTGAAGAATTACTCCAAAAGCGGCCAAACTTTCCAATGGCCACATACTGAAAAAAATCAAAGGATGCGGGGGCCTTTGATTATTATTTATTTTGTAAACTGGCTAAAACCAAGCCGACAGATATGTTAAGAAGCTATCCACAGTAGATCCCTGCTATTGACAAGTGTTATGTTCCCGGACTACCAGCAAATGGCAAAAACTGCATTAATTGAGATGTCCATACTTTTTTTTTTTTTTTTTTTTTACACAATGCTTGCACCCCCCACCTCCTATCCCTCCTGCTAGCTTGTTCTCCAATTTCAGGGATGTTCATTCAATGCTCACCCACAGAGTTCCAAAACTCGGCAAAGCCGAGCACATTGAAGGCACAGAGTGACCGCGTGTGCAGAGAGCGGCTGCGAGCACAAGGAGAGTGGTCTTTATCTGTGCCGATTATGGTTTTTATGTGTGCAGCTATTGACATTGTGCTGACCTTCTGGAATGGATTAATGACGCTAACCAAGGCTGCATTGTTCAGTCGTCCCTCGTTTATCGCGGTTAATCGGTTATTTGGTTCCAGTCCCGACCGCAGTAAGTGAATTTCCGCAAAGAAGGATTCAATATTAATAAATGGAAAATTTTCTTCGTTAGAGCATAGAAAACCTGTTTATAACCTTCTAAAAATGTTTTGTTTTTTTTTTTGGTTTTTTTTTTTTTTTAATATTATTAGAGCCGGGCCGCACGGTGGTCTAGTGGTTAGCACGTTGGCCAATACAGGAACAGCCTGGAGATCGGGAAGACCTGGGTTCGATTCTCCCCTGGGCATTTCTGTGTGGAGTTTGCATGTTCTCCCCGTGTGCGTGTGGGTTTTCTCCGGGCACTCCGGCTTCCTCCCACATTCCCAAAAACATGCAGGTGAGGTTAATTGGCGACTCTAAATTGTCCATAGGTGTGAATTATTGTTTGTCTATATGTGCCCTGCGATTGGCTGGCGACCAGTCCAGGGTGTACCCCGCCTGTCGCCCGAAGTCAGCTGGGATAGGCTCCAGCATGCCCCAGCGACCCTAATGAGGATGAAGCGGTATAGAAAATGGATGGATGGATTGATTATTAGAGCACTGTATTAGAGCACTAAATAACACCCCTACAGTCAACTTTATACTCGTATGGGTTCATTGTGCATGGCATTAAAAAAAAAAAAAAAAAAAACTCGACATCATATTCATGCCAGTCGGACATGCATCTGCCATACATAGACATACACTCCAACAGTACTGCTAGCTTTTTTTTACATCACATTGCGCACCTCTTGTGCACAAGCTACAGCATCTCTGAAGTGACACAAGAGACAGCCGCCGCTTTAAACATAGCAATATACCGAGCTAACTCGTTAGCCTCCAACTTATTTATTCTAAATGTAAGAATGGGTTTGAAACTGAGTGGGGAATGACGAAATAAGCAGCAAAAAACAAACCACATCCACACAAATAGGGCATAGTCAACTACGAAACAGCAATCATGGAGTGAGTTGGTGTAGTGTGTGCTGGTGCTTTCACACAGGAGCATAATTCAGGTTTCAGAGACAGAACTGAAAACTGCAACCGGCAAAATGCAACAAACGCGTACCTGGAGAGCACAAGCGTCTCCACATGTACAAGGGTCAAAAGTACAAAAAGTGCATACATGTCGGCAGGTTAGTGTCTTTAATTTTAAAAGTTGTTTTAATTTAAAAGAGGACAACAAGACTCACCTTCACATATCATTGGTTCAATGGTGAACACGTGACCAGGTTTCATAACACCAACTGCTTTGTTTTCTGGGGAGCAAATATAAATGCAAAAATCATTGTGAAATACAGTGCAGGTTATCTTTCATCACACAACATGGCCACTTACTGGCATAATGTGGCACATTAGGAGCAGTGTGAAAAAGCCTGTGGATGCCATGGCCGCAGTAGCTCCGCACCACAGAGAAACCGCTGGCCTGAGCGTGCTTCTGGATGATGTTACCAAGCTCTCTGTAGCGGACGCCAGGCTTCACTGTAAGGACAATGTCAGCTATGTCAGAGACAGCCACAATGTATGGTTTTCTGCTACGTTCAAATAAAGTGGACTGTATTCAATCAGATTTGTGATTCAGAGATATTTGATAAAAATATTTTTTCATCTGTGGGAAAACCCACCATATTGTGAGTTATAATCGCCATAATTAGGACATTGATTGGTGGAAAATCCATCTCATTTGCCCGACATTGGTAAAGCTTTAATTGCACAGAAAGTAGTCAGAGGCAAACCTCAACTTGCTTGAGGAGTTGTTATCCAGCATGCCGTGTGGATAATAGTCCATACGGTGCAGTTACAATGTGTGTTCCGTCTGTGTTACTTGTGTTCTTTTTGGTTGCACGGTGAGTGAGGGAGGTGTTTGGTTTGATGTGGTTTATGTTAACAGTAAGAGTGTCAAAAGAGACATTTTTATGGGCGTCTCAATCACTTGCGGTTTTTCGTCATTCAGGGAAAGCGGGGGGTGGCTGTATACATCCATCCATCTTCTATGCTGCTTATCCTCACTAGGGTTATGGATATGCTGGACCAGCCAATCGCAGGGCACATATAGACAAACAACCATTCACTCTCACATTCATACCTATGGACAATTTAGAGTCCACAATTAACACAACATTTTGAAATGTGGGAGGAAATCGGAGTACCCGGAGAGAACATGCAAACTCCACAGAGAGATGCCCAATGGAGATTCGAACCCAGATCTTCCCGATCTCCTGACTGTGTGGCCAATATGCTAACCACTAGGCCACACAGCTGTATAAAATTGAATGAAAATGATGGATTCATTACAGGATGACCAAAATACATACATCTTTAGCTGCAAACAAAGACACAAAAACGCACCCCACTCACACACGTCCACAAACACAATAAGAAGGTAAAAAAGAAAATTCCAGCTTTTACCAGAATCAATAGCTTGCATAAGGCATTCATATGTAGTGTGAACCAGTTTCTTTGATCCTTCATCCACCTCTCCAACATAGAAGGTCTCATTGAGGTCACCATGGAATCCGTTGTGGTAGACAGTGATGTCCACTGCATGAGACAGATGAGCATGTTAAACTGATTGAAATGTCACAAAATCAATAAAATCATGTCACACAACAGAGAACAAGTAAGTCCCTGTGATTATTAACTGACTGTTGCTTTTCGTTAGTGGGAAGAACAACCACCTGCTTTCCTGGCCATTCCAGGTTGGTCGAGTGTGAGAAATGTCAAGTTTTGAGAAATAGACGGCAGAGAATCTGACTAGTGCAGCCCCATTGTTAAAGGTTAATGACATCATTTGTCTTATGGGACCACGCCGTGTGAGAGGAGTCTCTGGCAAGTCTGGGGGGAATGTCTGATGAAGATACTGGCTAAGTGAGAAAATTCATGAAGAGACTAAAATTGGCAAAACACCTGCTGATGTAATTTTGAGATACAAGTACTGCTACTTATTCATGCATAACAGGCGTGCACCTATTTAAGACTTTTGCCAATGAAAAACAGACAGCTAGAAATGTGGTCTTCGGTTTACGGTACCATGTTTTGTGGTTACAAACACACTCCCATAAATAAACTTAATTTTGGTGCGCAAACACGAGACTTGCTTGAGAAGTAGTTATAGTGTGCACTGGCAGATGAATTCACAATAATACAGAGTGTGCAAGAAGCATTTTGAAAAAAGTAGGTTAACAATGACCCTTGTCTGAGAACTGTACTACTGAACTACATGTACTCGTAACCTGATTTTTTAGTACAGTACAGAAGTGTGCCGAGTTCGCACATGGAACACACTGAGGGAGGAACAGGAAGTGTAAACTAATGGGGTGAAACGATTCATCTTCTACATTGATGTATCGATTTATATTCCTATGATTCAACTACATCGATCAGTGTTTGGCAAGTTGCCATTCCGGACGACATATATTGATCTAACATCGTTTAATAGGTAATCAATCGATTGCATCGATACTATGAAATGCAGACGATACAATCGCATTATGTTCTGGAGACAGCACACCAGAGCTAGTACAACAAATCACAGATGAACTAACTCTACTAAAAAGATGGTTTGATAAAAACAGACTATCACTGAACCTCAGTAAAACTAAAGTAATGCTATTTGGTAAGTGTAAAAAGGAAACGTACCAGCAAATACAAATTGATGGTATAGACATTGACAGGGCGAACGAAAATAAATTTCTCGGGGTTATAATAGATGAGAAGATGAACTGGAAATCTCAAAAATTTAAAACATAAAGTGGCAAGAAACACCTCAATACTGAATAAAGCTAAATTTGTCCTTGACCAAAAAGCACTACATACGCTCTACTGCTCACTGATATTACCATATCTAACTTCTTGTACCGAGTTATGGGGTAATAATTACAAAAGTGCACTTCAGCCACTAACTGTGCTACAAAAAAGGTCACTCAGGATCATCCATAATACTGCTTACAGAGAACACACAAACTCTTTATTTATAAAATCACAATTATCAAAATTTGCGGATCTAGTAAACCTTCAGACGGCTAAAATTATGCATAAAGCAAACAATAACCTTCTACCGAAAAATGTAAAACAATTCTTATCAACAAGAGAGGAGAAATATGATCTGAGAAAAAAATTTAACCTAAAACACCTATATGCACGAACAACACTGAAAACTTTCAGCATTTCTGTATGTGTAATCAAGTTGTGGAATGGATTGAGTAAGGAACTCAAACAATGCACAACAATGAGCCATTTTAAGAAAAAGTACAAGCAGTTGATGTTCACAAAATACAAAGAAGAAGAGACCTGAACCACTGTGTACATAAAATACTACATCTAACCACTACTATTCTGACTATTAACTCTTCATTGTGGTGAGTACATGGTCATATTAAGCCTGTAGCTTCCTTTTAGTAAGTGAAAACCTTGGTTATGATCGCACTACACTGTCATGTAGACCTACAAAGTACACTTGGAAGAACAAGAGGTGAATAAATGTATTGCAACTGATGTGAAACTGATGAGGGGTAGGATTAAATAAACTTTGCTTCTTCCTACTCCTTTTTGGACATGCAAAACTGTGAACTGTATTATGTGATGTGCTACTGTTTGACTTATATGCATGTTCAGGATGAATTAAAACCATGAACCATGAACCATTTAGCATTGGATATAAGCACGGCAAGCTTTAAATGGATGTGTGATGCTTTTTATTTTTTGCACATTTAATGATAAAGACGTTACTTGATTCACGACGTCATTGCCACGCACCTGCAGACAACAAAACGTAGCATGGCGGATGGCAGAGGACAAGCCAGCGGGCGAGAAATAATTAAGCCGCCATCGCGGTTTGTGTTTTGCAAAGACGGAGATGTTCCAAATAAGTCGCTTGCTGTTTGTAGGACAGGTAAAGGTCAAGTAAAATACCACGGCAAAACAACAAATCTCTCCAACCACCTACTAAGGCGCCATGGGATTTCACCCGACACTGACCATCCAGGCACCTCCTGCAGTAGCAAGTACAAGTAGTAGGTAAACCTACTGTTCATTCAACCTGAAGAGATGTTGGTTGCACTTTTTGACATTAATATTGTATTATTTTTATGTTGAAAAACAAAAGCAGAAGTAGCAGGTAAACCTACTGTTGAAATGTTGGTTGCACTTACTGTACTTTTATCAAAAATTTACTGAATATTGAAAATAAGAGCAAAAGGTTAACCTCCTGTTAGTTCAACCTAAAATGTTGGTTGCGCTTTATTCAAATAGAATGTGAATGCATTTGCCATTAATTGTTGTTTCCTTGTTCGTTCATAACCATAATTACTTTATACCCGATTCCCTTACAAAAAACAACGGGAATCTAGAAAACTTCACCTGCTCTGTCCAGTATCCAGGTTGCTCTTTTTTTGTGAGTTATTTTTGGAATTGAATTTTTTAACCTTGAGCTTTGGGCCACAGCTGGCAAACAGCTTTTACCCACAGGCCATCAGGTTTCTCAACAAAGCACTCACACACGCAACACACGCACACACTCATAGCACTTTATTTATTTATTTATTTGTATTAATGTCTCTTCTGTTGTTGTTGCTTAATTTATTGGTATATATGTTTATGTTTCTTATGTTCTTATTCTTTCTTGTGTTTTCTTTCTTTTCTTGGGAGAATGAACAGAATAAGATTTTCATTGCATAGTATAACTGCTGTTTTACCATGCACATGACAATAAAACTCTCTTGAGTCTTGAATATTGAACAAGCAGTGCTGTTCAGAAGAGATGGGGAACGGGGCTACAAGCTGGATCTATTTATGCCACACTTCAGCCAATAAAGAAACGTTACTTTCCTATAAAATAGTACACATATTAAATAACATTTCAGACTGTTGCAACTGTCACTGTTGCACTTTTCTACATTGTCGCACTTTCCTAAGAAGCAGATTGACAGAAAACGGTGTTGGAAAGTATAAACTTGGAATGTGGAATACCATTAAGGATATCACCATCTTGTAGAGGTCTCCTGTCTGGGATTCCATGGCAGATAACTTCATTGACAGACGTGCAGCAGGATTTGGGGAAGTTGTAATAGTTTAGAGGAGAAGGGTAGCAGTTCCTTGCTGTACAAGCCTGAGCAGACAAATAGGTAGTTAACGGATACTGGACCAAATTCAAGACTAAGTGGTACAGACAGACTAATCAGTCGTGACAGTGGCTGTGTTGGTGTTGGGATAGTATCTTAAAAGTAAAGCAGTATGGCAAGAAAAGAATACTACAGTCACAGTTATTTAATCACTACAAATCACAGAATCCACAGACACCTTGCAACTATTCCCACTATAGATGCTAAGCAAACTGTAGATGACAGAGCAATCTAATTGGAACATTCTGGCAAATTCTGAAAATTGTCTTTGCTGCATCATTAGAGTAAATCTAAAACGTCAGGTCCCACAAGTGCTTGAGATGAAATAAAAGCTGCCCTTTCTGAGATTACCGATTACTATTAAATTATGCCATTTGTTATGTAAAAGACAACTTCCATTTGTGTGCATACCAGATGTACTGCGTGGTCAATTTCTTCTGTTGTAACACCTGGTTTCACCATTAGAGCTGCAATGTCAAGGACTTCTCGTGCCAGCTGCAATTGACAATCCCAGTAAATAATAAATGATTGGCTTGTCAATACATGCAATACAAAAGAACATTTCATGTTACCTTGCACACCACTCTCATGCATTCGATGTCCTCAGGAGAGAGGATCTTGATTTGTGACGTTCCTTTCAGAAACTGCTCAGATTCAGACATCCCTGGGGGCAAGATAACTGCAATCATCCACATGATACAGACTGACAACAGAAACTTTGATGATGCTGTACGACAGTCTTGTCCAGTAATACTGTATTTACATAAACTTTCGGTCACAGGTGAATATAAACCCATTATCCACAACAAACTCACAGCAAGTACACATTTACTGGGAAATGGAATAAGCATTTAGCGGCATGTCATGTTTTAAGGCAGGGGTGTCAAAGTCGTGCCATGGAGGGCCGAGACAATGCAGGTTTTCTTACCAGCCGGTCTCTAAAACAGGTGATTTTAATGATCAACACCTTCAATTTGAGAGAAGCAGCTCATCAATTAAATCACCTGCGGAAGAAACTAGTTGGGGAGAAAACATGGCAGTGTCTCGGCCGTCCACGGCACGACTTTCACACATGTGCTTTAAGGTATTAAGTCAGGGATGTCCAAACTGCAGTCCGGGTATCATTTTTTATTGGCCCTCGACACATTGCAGAAATGAAATAAACAACGGAAAAATAGAAAATGGGGAAATGTTGATATTCAAAAGTAAGAATAATACAAGGTGTTGTTAAATAAATGTTTTTTTATACAGCCCCTTGTTTATCACGGTTAATTGGTTACAGACCCGACTGCGAAGTAGGATTTAACATTAATAAATAGAATATTTTTGTTGTTAAAAGCATAGAAAACCTGTTTATGAACTTCTAAATATGGTTTTACCATTAAAACAGCCTTCTAGACATGAAATAACACCCCATAGTCACCTTTACACTTGTATTACCCAATATAGTAGACATGATAGAAAATAAGCCACATTAGATAGACTCACACATTAGCATTACCAGCAAACTTCCTGGTTGCTATTGTCTCATCAATGTAATGTTGCTGTAACCTAGATCAGCATAACATACGGCTCTACTGCCACTGTTTATGGTTAACAAGACAATGCACTTCAACTGCTTTTTTAACAAGCAGAGAACACATTCAGTGAACATTCACACAGGAGCTGCTGTCGGCCACGGCACTCGGCTAACAGTCAACTCTAGCCAGCTGACATCACATACTAATCAGGCCCCAATTCTTAAATGGCGCACACAAGTCACAGATACTGTACTACACTTCATATCACATACTGTATTTTTATTGGTTTATTTGGCCATTATTATGCTTAAAAATGCTTAATTTAGGCCATGATTTGGTGGTGAGGTCGGAGTCTACTTGCCAAGACACCTCTCTGTTCCTGGGTTGAGCAGAGTGTGTTCACACTTGACAAAACCAACCATACTAGCAGAGCAAACTACAGCTCGTTTTAAGCGGGCCAAAATGACAAGTGTGAACGCATCCAAAGACCAAATCTAGCATTGAACAGTTTATTTGTGATCTATAAACAATTAGGGCTTCAATTTTCAGCACATTTATGAGAGCACAGTGAATGAGTATGATGATTCAACAAGGTTTCATTAACGGCAAACCAAACTGATGGTACAACAGTGTCTTGTTTGGTCAAAGCACTGGAATCTGCTAATGACTGATCTATAATTTATGAAGTCAACAAGACGATTTCTGGGTGAACATCAACAGTTGCTTGGCAACAGTGATTTGAAGCAGGTTTTGTAAAAGTCCAATCCAGCCCCTTTTTGACCCCCAAGTGTCCACCGTGAGTGTGCAATAATCAATTGAACCTGACGTTCAGATGGCAGCTCCAGCAAAGAGTATGCTTGATGTTTTGTTCCACAATGTTAAGCATAATTTCAGTGCACCCTTAAAAGCAACACACATTTAATAATAGTAAAAACAAAACACTGATTTGACTTCAGTGTCATTGTAAGACGCATCGGTTTGCAGATGCAGTGCACTGTTCCCGAAAAAAGCTTCACATGAGAATGAAAAGATGTAACCATGGCTACCCAAGTAAAGATCTATGACAGCAAATGACAGGGATGCAGAGGTTGCCATGGTAACACATCGAATAACTCGCTCAGGGAATAATAAGACAGGGTAAGAGCTTGAAGTATGGGTAAGACAAGCAATGATCCAACCGGTAACTGCTGTTGACAAAATAAACAGCCCAAATAGTTCAAGGTAACTAAATAAAATTACCTGTGAATAGGCTGGGTAATATAGGCCAAAAGTCAGATTTTCTCATGTTTTGTCTGCATGGCAATATATGCTATATCACATACCCAGATATTTTCTACAAAGTTGGAAAGTGTTGAACTTTATGTCAATACAACATGGAAGTAGGGTTGTCAAATGATTAAATGTTTTTAATCAGATTAATCACGGTTTTCAAATGAATTAATCATGGTTAATCTCCATGATAGTTTATTTCAAACATGCATACAAGATTATATATTATATTTTCAGTTCCACAATACAACATGTCTGAAAAAGAGTAGGAAGAAGCAGAGCTTAATTAATCCTATCCCCTTTCCATATCACAGCAATCACTAAGAAATGTGTTCACTTCCAGTATTCAATAGACATGATTCAAAAAGAGAGCTCGGATGAAGCCAAAGCGGACCATGACCTCTGCAGGTGAGCCCGACCACCCGCCCCAAACCCTGAAAGCACACAAACTGATAAACAAGGGAACCAAACATCCATCCATCCATCTTCTACCGCTTATCTGAAGTCAGGTCGCGGAGGCAGCAGCCTAAGCAGGGAAGCCCACTTCGTCCAGCTCCTCCCGATCCCGAGGGGTTCCCAGGCCAGTTGAGAGACATAGTCTCTCCAACATGTCCTGGGTCTTCCCCGAGGCCAGAGGGAACCAAACAATACTCAATCTAGTCAGAAATGATTAAATAATAATTACCACTAAATAAAGAAATGCTATTTTCATATGGACAGCTAGTGACTGTCATGCCTGCATATCTTGTAAAAATGTTATTTTTATTCTTAAACAGTTGTATGTTTGGACATTGTTTTAACTCCTCTCCTAAACTGTCCCACAGTCTCACACCACAAAATGAAATACAAAGCCTTTTCTTGTTTCTACGGATTCTGTTCAGTTTGAAGTTAGAGTTGTCTCTTAAGTGAATGAATGAGCCGTATTGTTGTGTTCTGTAGAGTTGCTAGTGAGCTGACGTACGCAATTTTTGCAGACATGGCAAAAAAGCAACGCACACATTAAGTGGTGAAGTGAAGTTATGTTAGAAATAAACATACAATGGAAGCCGATACAGGTTGAAAACATCACGTTGTTATTGGCTTAAAAACATTTTTGGGAAACATTGCTATTTTACATGACACTTACGGATGTCATTAGTCAATCAAATGTAATATCCTATATTGTATGCGCTCGTCAACATATGGTGACTGCAGCTATACCCAATATTTTGATGGTGTTGATGTCTTCATAACATTAAATATTTTTTAAAATATCCGTCTGGAATGAAAGCCATTCATTTTTTAGTTCACTTAATCCCCGTTTTGACTCCTTGTATCCATCTTTAAATAAAACTGATTTCGTAATGCTTATATTCATGTAAAACGTGGCATCAATTAGATAAAAATGTAGAACCATGCTCACTAAAAATGGAAATGTGTGCCTCAATATCCAACCACATTCTTTTTAATATTTCCACTGTTTGCCCTGCTGCATTCACACATTTGACAGCGGACGTGCTGTCACTCAATCTTTGTTTTATTCGCTATGTCTTCCAAATGTACTTTTTCCAGTATTTCTACCTCCATTTCCGTAAAGCCCGCTTCTTCATTCTCTTCCCACCAGTCGTGATTCCAAATGACAGCAACCATTGTAGCAATACAATCAAAGCTCATTAAATATGGACTCCACATTCATGAGGAGATTTGAAGGCTGTTCCAAGTCCCCATTTTGGAAAGGTAATGTCTCTTCTGTTGTTGTTGCTTAATATATTGGTATTAATGTTTCTTCTGTTCTTATTCATTTTCTTGTGTTTTTCTTTCTTTGTTTTTTTTTTGGGAGAATGAACAGAACAAGAATTTCATTGCATAGCAGAACTACCTGTTTTACTGTCCATATGACAATAAAACTCTTGAATCTTGAATGAGTCACTTTCCATTGACCTTACATGGTGAAGTGGAGGCGTGGCAAGGGCGTAACTTGAGGCGGAGTTGCGTACGTACACTTCTCCATTAGATGCATTCCTAGCTGCCTCTTTTTATCTATTTTTATATCCTTACAACACACAGAAAAGAGAAAGATGTGTTCATGTCTCACATAAAGATAGCAGATGATGGACAAAATATATTCTAAAAAGTGCCCTCAGCATATTCTAAAAATGAAGTTATTAATGAAATGCATTATTAGATATTACACTAATTTGTAGGGGTGTCACGAGATACCCAATATAAGACTGGGCCCACGAGAATGAGACAAGACTCGACTAATTTTAATTAGTCTAGACTAAACTTAATTTTAAGAAAAGTCAATGAAAAAATACGACTGGACAAACAAGCTTTTTTATTTAACCAAGTCACAAAACAATGCAGGTCTATTTTGAAATGTTTACTGTCCCACAAATTGATGCTAAACAATATTATTACATTTTGTGAGACCTGATAAACCACTGTTATAATGATGATAAAATAATAATAATAATAATAATAATAATAATAATAATAATAATAATGCAATCCATCCATACATTTTCTATGCCGCATATCCTAATTAGGTTCGCGGGGGTATGCTGGAGCTTATCCCAGCTGACTTCTAGCGAGAGGTGGGGTACACCCTTGACTTGTCGTCAGCCAATCACAGGGCACATAATAATGCAATATTTCCTTTAATATGTTATCCTTTCCTCTGTAAAGTTATGCAATTGCCATTTTTGACATGTACAGGTATTTTCTCACAGGCAATTTGTATTGTCTAACCTGAAATGCTGGCTTTTCAACTGTATTAAACAGCAGCATTTATTTTGAAATGTATTAAACTACACTCTGTGAACACACATAATTTTGCACTGTTCCGTTTCTAATTACTTTGCCGACCAAACGTCTCAGTGAGTGTTGACTGTCGATGTGTAGTTATACCCCCCCAGATGGAAAACCTGGGTCGGGTATATACTGTATATGTTAGGATGGGCAAGTTCTTTTTGTTCATATTCCTACCATTTTCGAACAAATTCGGCATACTGGTACGTTCATGTTGATGGGCTCAACTTGCTCATTATTAACTCTTTCACTACCAAAGACATCTATTGACGTCTTTTCAAAAAGTAACGTTGACTGCCAAAGACGTCTATTGACGTCTTTTGCTTTTTTCCGCGGGAGCTACAGATCAAAGTCTTATTCATCTTGTGTGTGAATTTCTGACTTGTAGGCAATGTATTTCTGTCCCAGTAGGGGGCAACAGTTCTCTTTTACTCCAACCGGCAGTGACAGATCGTCTATGAAGAAGACGTAGGTGACGTAGACGCAAATGCAGTTTACAATGGCAGCGGAAGCAACAAGCTAGTGGTTAACGTTGCTAAGCCATGTGGCACGACACCAGAAGCAGTTCAGACTCGGGTGACTCAGAACCCGACCCTGATTCTTCTGACGAGTGGCTGCCATCTGGATTGGTCAGCAGTAGGGATTCATCCTCACATCCAGTAGACCCCACCGTCACTCTGCTTGAATTTGCTTCTCTGCAGGAAAAGCTCGTTTACTCTGTTTTTGGTCAAAATCAGGTGTTTTTGCTGAAACTACCCTATGTTCTACCACCAATATCAGAAGACCCAAAAAGGCTAGAAACAAACTTTTTCTTTCCTGATGAAAGAAGAGAGTCTAAAGATTCTTTAGTTTCAATATTTATGTAGTCCTAAAACTCAATATACTGTGGGTCTTGAAAGATCAGCAAATATGCCCAAAAACTCCTCCTCATTTCTACAACCTTGTATTGCTCCTCACAAGGCTCCACTCTTTTGCTGTACGTATGCTAGCAGCCCCTCCTCCCCCCGTAGAGACGAAGCAACTGTATGAGCGACAGGAAGTCTCGCTCCATCTCACGTCTCAAGCTGTTCTATGAAGTGTGTAGGTGCAGAACCAATGCACAGAGTGAACTCTCTTCCTGCCTGTTTGGAGGTGAGATACGAGGAAAACAGCAACGGCAATATATGGAGCCTGGCAAATGTATCAAGTTCATTTCCATTTATGATTAATTGATTTACTTTCAAGAGACAGTTTTTTCTCAAGAAGAAATCTCATCACGTTTTGATCTTACAAGATCAAAAGCAGCGTTTCCCCACAGGGCTGCAATCTCTGTGTGGCAGTGTATTGCAGGGGAGGGGTTAGATTATGGCATTGTATAATTTGCATAATTGGCCATGGTGCATGTAATTTTTGACCACAGCAGGACCTGCTGCTTGTTAAGAATGATACATGCTTTCATGTTACAGTCTCCAAAAGTGTCCAATAAGACCAGAGAAGGTAACTAGATTTGTGGTGAGTCGCTCTTTTGAAAAAGACAATCTAGAGGGGTCTAAACGTCACTAAATATAATGCCAAAGTCGCTAAGTTAGCACCACTGTGCATTCTAACGAAAGAAAACGAGTTAGTATGAGCCAGCTAACAATGCACGGTTATGGGAGGTACCTATTTTGATGCTAAAACCCTAACAAAAAAACCCCCAAAAAACGCCAAGTGTTCCATTTACATAACTGACCTGTATATTAACCAAGCTATAGTGATATTGTTATTGTAGCAGTTAACACAAAAACTATATTTATCTGACGGAGTAACAACGCCTCGCTCGTCTCAGCGTCACTCACAACGCCTCAAGCCACTGCAATGGGACAGACTGAAGAGTGGATACTACTGGCTCTCAATTTCGCTACGAAGACTCAACAAGATGCTTGTTTGCTGTCAGCATTTTTTACATGAGTACTGGAGCACAAGTCTGGAGCAGACATTGTAAGTGTCACCGTGTGTGTCACCGTTTCTATGCTGCTGTTGTTGACGGATGTATATAGCGTTAGCTCCTATGGGGAATGTGCAATCAATGCGCCTAGGAAAGCAGTTTCGGTAATGTTTTAAATCACCAAAATACGGCAAGATACTGTAAGTATTACATATTATCATCAATGCACTTGTTAATGCACGATCACAGCATGCATATAAAACAATAAAATGTTTAATTAAAGCTTTTCAGGCTCTACAACACCTGCACCACTTGAACCATGTTGTAGTCACTATGTCACTATGCATTCTTTACTTGCGTATCTTGCTTGCTGCTGTAACAAGTGAATTTCCCTGCTGTGGGATTAATAAAGTACTATACATACATACATTTTATAGAGGGCTTCATAGTCGAAATAAGTACCTACCATGACGTGCATTTAGCTGGCTCATATTACCCCCCCCTTTCTCTCGTTAGAATGCACAGAAAAGGGAAAGAAATGTGTGTTCATTTTTCACATAAGGATTGTGAATGATGGGCAAAATTCCAAAAGAAAGTGCAGTTTTCCTTTAAGAAGCAGAGTTACAATGCCATCTGTTGTACAGAGTTGGAATGACAAGCTACAGTCCCATTACAATGTGTTTATGAGCGTGGGCCAACATGTAGCAAATGTATTTGTAGCAGGCCGCCACAAATATGGGAAACACTGCAAAGAGTGACCTGGATTAACAAGTCAGGTAAAACCACATTTTTTTACATGTACAAATGCAAACATTACTAAGAACTTGATCAGGTGTCATTTTTGGCATGATATTGCTAAGCGAGAGCACAATAAGCTCCTGCTACATGAAACCAGCAATTCTCTCTCCAGGAACAATGTCTTTAAACAGTTGAACTCATAACATGTTGGGGGGGGGGAAAACAGCATTGCTTTTCAGTTGCTTCCACAAACAATTCTAAACTCCATGTACAGTCTGAAAAAATATTGGAGATAATAGTTTCACTAAAATCCTAAAAGATATTCCCTTTGAACAGAAGGTTTGTTACCTCTGGGATGATCAGCGTAGTCAGGTCTTTGGATGTCACTGGGTACAGGCCGCAAAGGTGTCTACATCAGGGGCCAAGAGAAAACATGATGACATGACATTCAAAAGAAACGTATAATTCAGTTATTTTTTTTCTCATTTTAAGTGTGCTCAGACTGGGAAAAAAAACACTTCTTTTCCACTGAGCATTTTTCTTTGGTTTGTTGTTTCTTCTTTCTCAAACACTTTAGGACATTTTAGAAGTTTACTCTGCCCTACATTGTCCTGGGCCAAACAGACTACTGATAATGGTAAACAAAATTTGCAAATAAGAAAACCTACAAGTGGGTAGTGAGGACGAAGTTTTCCTGTGTAACGGTAGCCAGGCCATGGGTCGGTGCTGATGTCTTTCTCCACACAGTTCTTAGGTGCATTTTGGTTCTTGTCATCCTCTGATGAAAAACAACACATGGTTTGTCAAACACGTGGCATCACAGTGTCCTTTTCACAGTCACCTACGATCTCCATGCATTGTCTTCTTACCTTCGGCAGAGCAAGCTCTGGTTTTTCAAACCCAGACGTGTAACTGCACCATTAAGTCACATCTCCACCAAGTTTGGTTTATCTTACATGGTATTTCCACTGCCAAAATGAAAGGTACCAAAAGGCACCATACTTACTTTACCACTTTTAGGCACTTTAGTTTTAGAGTAGTGCTAGACACAACGCAGTCTGTCGACTGTTCAAAGAAAAAGAATGGAAATGCCACAAATCACTCAATAAAAAAAACCCCAAAAACTAAATATGGTGGATTATGACAGAAAGGATTTAAAAGGGGTAGATTGAGTGACTGTTCGGTGGTGTATCTCTGGGATTCATTTAATTTTTGCCTACTTCTGAATATGAATGTGAGAGTCAAAAATAATATTTTTTCATTCACGGCTAGGTTATACTGTATCTGATATCGTGAAAATATGCATCCATGGTCAACCCACATGCTAAATCAGCATTCCACGCACATTGTATCCAACTAAATTGAACTGTACCACTGAATGGTGCAGTTTTACACAAAAGACTGCTAACAGTACAGGCCAAAAGTTTGGACACACCTTCTCATTCAACGCGTTTTCTTTATTTTCATGACTATTCACATTGTGGATTGTCAAAAGTATGAACGAACATGTGGCATTATGTACTTGAAATACCTCTAAATATGTCTTATATTTTAGACATATGTTTTATGTCTTAGAATTTTTTGGAACAGCGCTGCAAACCCTTGGTGTTCCTCTCAAAGAGGTTCATGAGGTAGTCACCTGAAATAGTTTGCACTTTGCACGTGTGCCTTGTCAGTGTTACTTAGTGGAATTTCTTGTCTTATTAATGGGGTTGGGACCATGGGGTTGTGTAACAATTCATACTTACTTGCTTTTTTGTGCAGCAACTTGTGAGATACCCAGCTCCCTTTGAAACAGTCCTAGAGAGAGAATTTGATATTTTTTTAAAAGTGCAATAGCGATTGATCAATATGCACTCAGTATCAGGCATCTGGTTCAGAAAATGTTGAGCAATAAGTAGTGGACCGTAGTAAACGTCCCAAAGTAGACACTCCTGTATGTGTGTGTGTTGAAGTGCAGACCATGAGTACAATGCTTCATGAAACGCATTTTCATTAACACAGTAAATTTATAAAGACTCATCGAGAATGTTGTAGTAAGGATGCCACGCCATTCGCTGGTGGTGCAGAAATGCAATTTAGTACAATAAGATGCCACTCAAAATTGGCATTGGAAAATTAGTTATCACCTACTCGATGGTTCTCTGGTTGGCAGCAACTTCAGCTGGCTGTTTTTCCTCCTGGTTCGGGTGGAAACGTGCTATGTGGTTTGTCATATTTGTCGTGTTCCCAAAATATTTTAAGATTGTATGACAAAGCTTGCATGTTGTCTGGCTCTTGTCCAGCTCATTTACTGTATACCTTTGACTACATGAAAGCCACAGTGCTTCCAAACGCTGGCAGCGTTTTACACTTAGGTGCACCACCATAAACTGTCTGGGCGGCACTTCCGCTTTCTGTGTTTTTGTTCTGTTTTTTTTTTTTTTGTTCCGTCAGCATCGATTACTGACATTTATGAATCGATTAACAATTGTCAATGTCCACATCACGATGCATCCAAGAATAGATTATTTCCCCCACCCCAGTGGGTAATCGGACAAACGTTGGCTGATTTACTCTGAAGTTAACACTTATTTTTCACTAATAAAGTGCAAGTAGGCCTGTCACGATAATCGATAAATCAATTGACCACACAATAAATAAAAACAAACTTGATAATTTTGCTGGCATCAATATATTGACATGTGCATGCATGTTTGATTTCCTCCCCTCTCGCTCATCACACAGGTTATCGTGACGAGAAGAAACATTTGTGTGGGGAAGTATTTCCCAGAGGGCCGCTCAATCGTGGCGGCATGTCATCACAAACACTAACCTCCCTCCCAAACTAAACATGTTCATAAGGCGGCCTGAAACACTGGCGAGAGTTAGTGGAAAAAACTCCTTCTCCACCTCGCGCAAGAGCCAGGGCTGCAGACTAAAAAAACTATCTTAATATATTGTAGGAATGAGATAGATACATAGAGAATACATATATAGATACATATGTAGCTTATTATTTATGCACATATTGACCACAGTTAGTTTGAAAACAATTTCAAATATCATAAAAATGCTTCACTGCACTTTATTTTGATTCAGGCATTCACCGGAATCGCCTGTCCACCTTGCTGGCACTTGACCAGTGACCAGATACGCAACACGTCTTGTGTGCCTTTCAATTTGCTTCTTATTATCAGGAGAATGAACTATCGCCCCATAAAATGTGCAGTCAACTGACGACAGCTTTTCACATGCTATGTCGCTCTACGTCAGCGTGTGTGATCGCTCACGTTTCAATTCCATTCCACTTTCTGGCATTTTTGTTTACATGTCTGTTTGGCAGCATCTAGCTAGCTTGGAGCTACAAGTCGCTATTACGTTCATGGGATACATCAATCATTGATTATCATCACAACTTACTTTTTTAAAGAGTCACTTAATCATGCTCTCTTGTTATCACTATAATACTTAGCTCACCAGCTGATGTTTAGCAGGTCACCAAAGAATATTTGCTTCACCTTTTAGTACTTTTAAAAAGTGTTCTATTTAAACACGACACCTGTATTTAATGACAACGGAGCACGCTGAGTGGAGATATGCTTTGTAAATAAGGAGGAATTTAAATATTGGCAGTGCTCTCAGCAATTTTGCCATTAAATTAGGTTTTCACTGTTCTGGGTTCATGTTCTGCTAGTTGATGAAAAAAAGTTAAATAGATAAGTTAAAAAATAAGTAACTAATAATTGCTATTTGTCATTAAAAAACATGCAGACGCAGCAGTGGCACGACAGCAGGCCACCCTCCCATGCAGCCCACCACCACAGCTTAAAAAAAAATGCTAGTGGAAACCTTGGGAGCATTACTAGTGTTCTGCGACTTACACCCATCAAAGCACTCCATAATATTTAAGTCTATAAAAGACATCTATCATTACATTTGTTTCATCCTCCACCCTAGAAATGTAAATCTTTGCCACCTCTGTTCGATGCCATTGCCGTCAGACCCAAACAAATTCCACTGTCCTTTGCAATTTGAGCAGTGAGAATGCACAACAATTTAATATTTAGGTAATGAGCATGATTTTTGTGTTTACATGACCTAATATTCCGAATGATACAGGCATATACCAGGGGTTGGAATCTTGTTTTTTGAATAATTACAATATTCCAATTACCGTAATACAGGAATACTGTGTGCATGTAAATGTAGTGTTCGTAAGGGGTTAAACTTACAAATCCAGCAGGGGATGACATACTTATCTGTATATGAATATATCTCAAGTACCCCCTGGGGTGCCTTCAAGTACCATCAAGGGTACTAGTAGACCCATTTGAGAACCACTGGTTTAAAAAGTACTGGGGTCAAACATGTTGCTGAAGGAATGAATGATCTGTCACGCTTCGCTTCCCCACTACTCTTAACTCAACCAACAGCTCATTTCATGTACATAAAAGCAATTAAATTAAAACCACTGTTTGCTGTGTAATCTGCAAACACAAAACCTGTTCCCCCTACTAATGTTTTGCTGTTTGTAGCAATGAACCATCATAAATTCACTCACTTTAGCCGAGCAGTCAAGAGTAAGGTAGCTAGTTCGGCACTTCTGTACATGATTGGCCTCGCTAAACACCGGTGTTAATATTCTTCACCCTAAATAATAATCTATACAACACATCGTTTGGACACAATCAAACTTTTGACAAAAAAAGTTACAAAATCTGAAGCACCTACACGTCAACCTAGCTTGACAGCTACATATCAGCAGCGTGATAAGGAACAGGGCCCCGGTGCTAGGCAAGCCGCGGGTTTTTCAACTCC
The DNA here is from genome assembly GCF_027744805.1 of Dunckerocampus dactyliophorus. NCBI lineage: Eukaryota > Metazoa > Chordata > Actinopteri > Syngnathiformes > Syngnathidae > Dunckerocampus > Dunckerocampus dactyliophorus. Next base: position 13,271,184 of record NC_072831.1, read on the forward strand.
GCGAGACCAGAAAAAAAAACTCTACCTGTGAACAGAAATAGGACCCTTGAATACCAAGCTTGATACATGTGGGACACTGAAGTTTGGCGTCCTTGTTGCAGCCTTCAGTCTCACACTCCCTTCTCTCCTCTGTGCTCGCCATGCCTTCGTCTGCAGGAGGGGTGGAGTCCGGTAGAAACAGCCAGCCATAGGAGACAGACTGCGCATGTCCGCAGCGACCGGTCACGCTGCTCTGTACTGCCCAATCAATTGACACTTTCCTAACACAGATTTGTAAGATGGCGACTGCCGAACCGGTGAGCACTTTCTCTACAAAAAAAAAACAACCTTCCAACATTTAAAGGGTTCTGCTTTAACACGTATTGTGCCATTTGCTCGTCTTAGCAGCAAACATTAAGTGTAGACAGGTTGTTATTCAACTATCCTTTGTATTTGCTTTGCTACGATCAAAGCGTCGCGTCAAAGCTGTATGGAGATCTCGCAACTTTTAAGATGACGTTGAGACTCGCCGTCCACTTTTGTCAAAACCAGTCACTCACTGTTCAATAACTTTGCTGTAGATTTGTGCTGTGATAAACCATAATTCCGTACTCATTGGGACATTTCAATCCAGCGTGTCAAAAAACTTAACCCGTAACACATTATTTTATGAACTTTTAAGTTCAGTTGTGTTAAAAGAAAAGGGTCAACTCTTGGAAGTCCAGGTTGGGCTTAACGGTTTTACATACTTTTGTATTTCCTTTTATTTTTTTAACTCCTACGTTTGTTGGTTTTCTTTTTTCAGTACAACCTTACATGAGACTACAGTTGTTTTTTTTTTCATTTTGACGGAGTATATTAACACGTCAAATTACGCTGAAACCGAATTTAGATTTTTTTTTAACTGTGAAACGTGTGTAATAAACCCTTAGAACTTGGCATGCAAATATAAAATGTATAGTGTAACTCGTATACAAATTTATCAAACGACAAAGTTAAACTACTTCAGAGCCACTCGAGACCTCAGGCAGTTACAATTGACTATGTACACAACAAATAAACTGTCCCAATCCCAGAAAATGTTGATGTCCACATCAAGAAAGCTGAATATACATCTTTGAAATGTCAGGCCAGGAAATAAGACATAATATAGACTTGCACAAGTTAGCATTGGGAGAGTTCCTTGTTTTCTGTTTTTTTTTTTTTTTTTACTTCCATGACTTTCCAAACTTAGATAATAAAAGTAAATAAAAGTTAATTTAAATGGCTAATTTATATTACTGACACCTAGTGACCAGTGTAGAATACGACATAGACAACGCTTAATTTTGGCCATAAATTTGCTTAAACCTGATTATTTTCTGACTAATAATAGTAATGAATTAATCCAATTAATTCTCTTCTTTTAAAATGGAGTTGTTCATCTTATAGGTCAGGATAATGGTGGGATACCTTTTGAAATGACTTATCTTGGTTTCATTTTGATGTAACTTGTGGAGACTTTTTATAGCCACTGCAATTGTGTGGTCTGAGTGTAAGAAGACTGTGTTTGTCTATTATGACTTTGATAAAGATCAGAACACACTTTATGACCAATTTATGCAGAAATCCAGCTAATTCCAAAGGGTTTAGAGACGGTACTTTTTTTGCAACTGCATGTTAGAGAGCTGGTCCTATCTTTTTACCAGTGGTGCCTTGGTTAACGTCATTAATCCATTCCAGAAGGTCCGGCTCAAACCACAACGGACTCTAACCTAAGCAAATTTTCCCATAGAAAAAAACATAAATCCAATTAATCCGTTCCAGACACCCAAAATGTTACACATTGTTATAGACAATTATAGTTTTACGTGCAGAAGATGCTGCAAAAATAACTACAAATGACAAATGAATGGACAATCGAACATTTAACATCACTTTTATCTATTTTTTTTTGCCGGGAAACCCCCCCACAAAACCATCGATTAACAAAATAAACACCTTATTCTGCTGCAACCACAATTTGCAAACATGTAAAAAATATATCAAACTAAATATCCAGTTTCAAGAACCAATAAACATATGCCTTTGCTGTTTAATATAGAAAATAAAATAAACACAACAACTGCTGCTGGCAGTGACGTTGCGGAAGTGTGCCGGCCAGGATACGTGTGCTATGTTTGACTCCCTGCCGCGAACATGCTACGGTAAGTTGAATCCTTATGTTTCGTTGTTGATAACCAGAAATCAATGTTATGGATGTAAAATGATAGACTCTTATGAGGGAATGTATTTTGTTACATCGTGTATTTTCTAGTGCAGCAAATCTGATATTAACAAACGCTGTTGTTCTAAAATGGTGCCTGCAGCCCACAATACATTGTGCGATCACGTGCAAGTATAATGAGGTTTCGTCCTCGGCGCGTAAACAAACTGGACAGTATTTTGGATGCTAAAAAAGCGGGCGAACGCAAGTCAAGAAAAAATTTTAGCAACATTTTTGGATTTAACCAAAAAACACGCTAACCGGGGCGGACGTTAACCAAGGTACCACTGTACATCATACCCATCACAAATTATAGCCTTGAACGCACCCAACAAAACTGATGAATATTTATTGTGGTTATTTTTACTGACCTAAGATTGTCAAATCGATTAGATCTGGCTAATGAGATTCCCTTCTCCTGGTTAACTTTAGGAAACCAACACAAGTCCATCCTTGGCAGATGAGGATGGCGCTGAAGAGGCAAAGGAGGCTGGCCAGGAAGTTGTGAACCCAGAATCCTACATCAAACTCCCTCTGCAAAACAGGTGCTCTGCAGTTGAACAGTGTGTCCGTGACTATCTTTTTTTTTTTTTTTTTTATCGGGCTGCACTTATGTACTTGCAAAGGTAATTTATTCCACAAGTTGATAGTACTTTCAACCTGAAGTGCTTCTGCAAAATGAAAAAATTCCTTGCAGTGAGTGCAAATACTTTTTGACGTTGGATTGTTCTGTCATGCCGTCTAGCCAGTTCACACCAATGACCTGCTACTGTATGTATTTATTGCGTTAAAAAATTGTAACCAAATTCAGTATTCATCTGGATTTTTATAAGCGCAAATGTTCAACAACACATATGAGGTCTGACATTTATATTATTCAGCGTCATGTAGCAGATCATTATTACTCATATAATGTCACAAGTTCACCCTGAAAGCAGCACAATGGTGAAAAATAACTAAACTCCCTTTTGTGTGAAAGTGAACAACTTTTGTTTTCTGTCATTGGCATCAGTCTGACTTCCTTCCCTTAAGCCATGTCCACATGATATATTTTTATTAAAAAAAAAAAAAGAATGATTTGAGCTTTGACTTTTAGACACACCTTTCATATATGAGTTCTCATTTCCTCCAATACCATTTATTTTACCTCTCCTTTTCATCAAAGGACTTTATTAATACAGTCGAAACAATGTGTGTTGATCAAATGTGCTCTTTTTATTATTAAAAAGTGCCCGCTTCAGTGTTGACATACTGTACATGATGGACTGCTCATTTCTATAAAAAAAATGTCAGTTTATTTCAACGTTTTTACATGCATGGATGCGATGCAAGGTGTTGCAGCAGTCTTCATTCGCTCCGGAAGACATACACAACAACGGACGCGTGTGATACGACGGGAGGGTAACACCGAGCGATTTGTGAGGTCAGATTTTTTTTTGAGGAGGCCCCCACCAGCTAACCGGAAATACTTTCTTCATCACTGAAATCCGGCCATAACTCGGCTCACAGTACGAAGTGCGGGGTAAGACATTGTTGATGCACTACACTGCTGATGAGGATGTCATACAACTTAAATAAACAAAATTTTAAATATCTCTTTAAAGCTGGACACACGATGCGTTTAAGTTGAACAATGTAGACACATAACTAGTGTTTTCAAGACTAGCCATAAGTATTACAATGATAACGAGAGAGCAACTTGGTTAAGTGACATTTTAAAAAAGTAAGTTAGCATGAAAGTGATAGCTACTTGTAGATCGCCCGTAGGCCAAAATCGAGCTAGCGAGCTACCGCCAGAGAGACAACATTTGTAAACCAAGATGCCAAAAAGTCGAATGAAATTGAAACGTGAGCGATCACACACGCTGGCTTATGCTGTGACAAGCTGTCAATTGACTACACCTTTTACGGACTACTTTTCAGCAACGAACAAAGTGAACATCAACACAAGACGCGTACGTTTATCTGGTCGCACATACGTGAGTGCCAACATGGCTGCTGTCGCCAACTCCTCAGTAAGAAAAGAAGCTATTGGCTGTCCTAGAGGTCGTTAGATGATGTGATTGACAAATTTGCATATTATTTGCATATGATGACGTAACAGATACTGTAGGAAAAAAGCAGAACCCCATAGGAGAGACAAAAAATTGAGTCAAACACTTGAATTACATTTATAACTACAAATAAACTTGATCACTTAATAAAAATTAGATCATCTTAACCCTTTCAGCGCCGAAGTAACAAAATTGCGACAAGCAATATTGCTGAATTTAACAAGCCGTAGAGACAAATATGATGCCTCATGTAATTAGTATTTTACACCAGGAGTTGGCGGACATCTGTAACTTCAGTCTGAGCAACATTTGTGGGCTTGTTTCTATGCAAAATTTTGAACTCTGTGTGCTGGCAGCAGCGAGTCAGCTTGCCATGACAGTCCACAAGCAGCATATTTTGGAGCCGATGCTTTGCTTCATGGATGCGTGGAGCTGATGGCTTGTGACTGCTTTGTGGGCAGAGCGGACAGCTCAGGAGCACCCTCCGCTGAGAACACAAACTGCAGATCATTATTTAAGTCCCCAAATACCAGAAATCTCTCCGACGATGGCAGAAAAAGTAGCTAGATTTGTCGCTAGTTGCTTTAAGAAAATATGTCACTACGAGGGTTTGGAATGTTGCCAGATTTAACAACAAAGTTGCCAAGTTGGCAATACTGAACACGGCAGACAAGCGATCCCGCCGTGTGTTTATCAAGATAAAACGCAGCGAAGCATTTTTATGATCTTTTTGTTTTCAAACTAATTGTGGTCGATATGATTCAAGAGTTTTATTATCATATAAAACAGTCTCTAAAACAGGTAATTCTTGTGCGTAACTAGTAATCTATATATGCATCTTTATAGCATATATAGTATATCCATTCGTACAATATGTTATTTAATATTCTTTTCAAGTCTAAACATCATTTTTAAGGTGTGGCAGCTTTTATTTCGTAGTGGCGGGCCGCCACCATCAATTACATGTCCGTGGAAATCCTGACGCAAGCATCGATTGGCGTTGTCTGTATCAGCTCAATACTGTACGAGCCGCGTCATTTTGTTGGCAACCTCATGTGACACAGCAGACATGCAGTATATGCCGCCGCACGGCAATTGTTTTTTGTGATCTGCTTAGAAAGGTGTTTATCAGCATAGACATATTGGCATGTGTTTTTTATTGGAAATCGGACGATATTAATCGGTGGCACATTGATCAGAGCATCCCTGGTGCTGAGGGTATTTATTTAGTTTGAATATTATACATAGTGTAGTTAAAAGTATAGTCAAGACAGATTAGATTAGATGTCACAGTGACTTAAAACAGTCAGATTTTCTTTGTCAGAGCCTAAGATGCATATGGCCTGTACTGAGCCTCCTTGAGAGGTCTCAAAATCAAACAAAAATGACATGTCAAGATTAATTGGACCGCAGCTACCGGCACCGTTCAGGTGCATCCACGCCTCCCATCAGATGCTATGGAGCTTCATGCCTCTCTGACTTTTTTACGAACCTCCTTTTTAATTACCGTAGTGGCTTCTTACATTAATGCAAATTAACTTTTTTCTCTTCTCACTCCAACAGATGGTCTCTGTGGTTCTTCAAGAATGACAAGAGCAAAACATGGCAAGCCAACCTGCGACTCATTTCAAAATTTGACACAGTTGAAGATTTCTGGGCGTAAGTCGTAGTCAATCTCAAAATTCAATGTTGTGAGATTCTCAAATACCAGTACTGACTCTAATCAACTTGTTTTCCTAATGTGCCATTTATTTTCAGTCTTTATAACCATATCCAGTTGTCAAGCAATCTCATGTCAGGCTGTGATTACTCCCTTTTTAAGGTTTGTTTGATTCATTCATACACTGTGCGTACAATTATTTTTTTACCATCTCATCATTTTTATGCACATTTTCAACCTCCAGCTTATAGGATTTAAGTCTGTCTGTTGATGTGTATTTGTATAATGAGGGGCGATGTGGCCTAAGCATCAACATTCCATATCAAGGTTTGCATAGTTATAGGCTGCTTCTTTTTCTCAGGCAAACTGGACCCAAAGATACAATAACTGCCAAAGATTTGGGAAGAATCAAGATTGCGCCAGCATCTAATTTGCATAATTGGCCATAATGAAAAACAAGGCCAGAGTGGAGATGTTTAAAAACTCAGTATTTGTGTGTGGAAGGAAGTTATTGACTTGCAGGTGTTGTTTTAATTTTTGCGCAGCAGTAGACTCGCGTGCATGTGCGCCTTATAACATACACGAGAAATTTAAAAAACATTTATTGACGTTTCCTGGACTCCATGTACGTGTGCGCTGAATTTAAAGATAATGTATTGTACATGTCATCTTAATATCTCAATATATTGATGAACAGATACCATGTGACCAAGACAGTTGTGGTATGTGTGTATGAGCTGTGCTAAGCTTTTCTTAGTTGATTAATCTGAAGCTTGTTGATTTGATTAATCAAGTAATTGGTAGGCCCAAGACGGACCAAATCTATTTGAAACAAACAGTTATAGGCAAAAATATCGATCAATGTTTCCAAATTCAAAGCTGATGTCTGAATATCTTGTTTTGGCTAAAATACAAAGATAATAGGTCTGCTTTCATGGATGGCTAAGGAAATAAAAAAATATTGACATTTGAGCGGCTGCTCAAAGCATATTTACATTTTTAAATATAAAACACGATTAATCAAATACCACAGTTTAATTGTGACCACGGATTAATTGGATAATCGATTAATCATCGATTCATTGATTAATTGTTGCAGTTCAGGAGCAAACTAATGATGCCATTTACTGTTGCAACGACAAGCTCTACAGGCAGTCCCATTGTAATGTGTTTGTGAATGAGGGCGAACAGCTAGCGCCAAGTCAGTCTGTGGCGGTCCGCCACAAGTAAATTAATGTATGGGAAACACTGACTGGTATTTTCAAGTGTTAATTTTAAGTGGATATTTGTGCAAGTCGTCAGAGTGGTGGTAATTATTACCATTAAAGTGCTATTAAGTCTTGTTATTATGTCTTATTATAACCTAGTAAAAGTAAATTAGCTAGGAATTATTGGTAGTGGATTAGTATTCAAATCCCTCTGATGTAGACATGCTTTATTTCTTCCACAGGTGGACTTATTTTACAGTTGACAATTGGGAACAATGTTGAAAGAATGAGCATAAACAATGTGAACTCTTGCTGCAGGATGGCATTGAGCCCATGTGGGAGGATGAGAGGAACAAGCGTGGAGGACGCTGGCTGATCACACTCAACAAGCAGCAGAGGAGATTAGACCTGGATCGCTTCTGGTTGGAAACTGTAGGCTTACACTCTTGACAACTTTGGTTTATTTATATTCCGTAATATACAGTGGGGGGAATAATTACATTTCCATTTTGTGGGGGCTGGATCCCAGGATGTTGAGTCAGAAACAGCTTGTAGGGCAATATATAGTTTTTTAATATGTACAGGTGCATCTGAATAAATTAGAATATTGCACAAAAGTTATTTGAGCGACACCAATGAAAGGCTATGGAGGTTTTTGCAATTGAGTTGCTGGTTAGAGTACAATGTTTGAACTTTTTGACAATTTTAACTCTAGAACAGGCAAGGCATGGCATGGAAACAGCAAGCCTGAGCATATGCAGTTGAGAAAAGATCAATTAGGTCTTGGCGTAGCATAGGAGAGTACAATAACGCGTCCTTAAACTGTAGTCGTGGAGCTCGAGTGTGACACTAATTGCCAAGCAGCTACAGGAGCGCCTTGTGGTACTGCCCCTCACCGGAGGTACAATTATCCGAAACGGAAACACTTTCAAATACTACACTTCCGCACTTATAATTAGAATTTGCAGTGCAGAGGTGAAAAAAATGCTATGCGCCGTCAGTCCCCGGATGTTGAGTGTGCAGTGATGGAGCCGAACCCTCAGTCATCATCATCTTGGATATATAGCGGAAGGGGAGGGTCTAACTCCAGTGGTTGCAATTAACAAAAAGGGATAACAAAAAAGTGTCTGACAGTAATTTATTTGGAACAGCACTACAGTGTCAAAATTGACGCCCTCAGGAACTAAGTACGCAGTGTGCATAGTATACATATTAAAGTGATAAAGACAGTATTCATCCAAAACTGCATGCCTTTTCCAGTCATTTTTCCCAAAGCAACCACTTGGCAGGCCACATTAACAATGGTTCTCCTCAGGAAGAACATTTGTGTTTCCGTACAGTAGTTCTATAACTTTGGAAAGGTGACGCTGCTGCTATGTATCCAGTTTCATCCAAGTACAAAAGTGTGCAAATTTAAACACAGCCAAAGAGCAACAAAAGGTAGGAACATAAAATACTGAACGTAATACCTCCTACTTGTTTCCACAATGCTTAATTCATAGTATTGAGCAAAATATTTCGGTATGGAGGGATTATGCAGTCCAGTCACAACCCGATTGATTCATTAATCAATTAAGAGGTGTGTATCAGTATATTTGTCCATAGAGAGTACCGAGATACAGACCATGAGAGCGCTTCATGCAGAGTTATGGTGCGCTCTCCTGCTGCTCCAAAGGTCATTGGCTGCGACACACAGGCATCTCTCTTGACGAAGACTTGCTAGTTATCAAATAGTACATACTGTACTGTCAACACTGTAGCCTGTCAGCGCTGGAACGGCCTGAAGAACATTTAATAATTTATTTTGACCTGTGTAGAACTTGTGCGACAAGCTAGTGCAGTGATGTCTAAAGCGCAGCCCGGGGACCATTTTAAAAATGTAACTTAACAGGAAAAATAAAAACTTACAAGAATAAAGTCAACATATTAAGAGAAAAGAATAATCTTAGTCATCATTTTACAAGAATATGCTCATATTATTTTAGTAGCATAATATTACGGTTGAGTATATGTTTTGTTGAATCCCGGAAGCAGAGACCAGGTGGAATTTTTAATAACACAAAATGGTATAACACAAAACAGTGGTGTGGGAGAAAAGGTATGACAAAAAGAGCACCCGAGAGCAAAGGGGCAAGAAAAAACAAAAATATAAAAATCTAACCACAAGGCACTGCTGGCGTGAAAGCCACAAGCAAGAAAAAATGCTTGATGAAATGGAAACACTACACGTAAAGGGATGCTTACAGAGTAGCATACAAGCAGGAACATGAGAGGTTGTGAGTAAATACAGGCAGAGCATGTACACAGGTGTCTAGGGCTGGCAGGAAAAATACTCCGACAACCAAGAGCATGTGCATGGAGGCTACGTAGTTGCTGAGTGGCATCAGCTGCAGCTGCTCATACAAAGTAAGCCCCTGCGACCTAGACTGTGACACAGAAAAACAATTTTTAAAAAGTCGTAATATTAACAAAACAACAAATAAAATATTTGATAGTTATGTTACGAGAATAAAGCCAAAATATTATGGGAATAAAGTCATAATTACTAGACAAAAATTTGCAAAAAAAAAGTCCAATTAAAAACAGCATAAATGGAAAAATAGCTGTAACTTTTATGAGAAAAGTCATATTTGAATGAGAAAAAAAGTTGCAATTTGATGAGAATAAACTTATAAGGAAAAATAATGTCATTTTAGTAGGAGGAACAAGGAAAACAAAATTAGTTGAAGTTGAAATATTTGGAAAAAAAAAAATTTTTAAGTAAAAGTTTGAGCATATCTACCTTAGTTGGTTTTCATAATAGCAAAAGTGGTCCTTGCGTCCTCTCATTTTTCAGTATGACCCTCAGTAGAAAAAGTTTGGCCACCCCTGGTCTAGTGTGACAATCATTTTATTCGACTGAACTTTGAATTGTGACATGAAAGAACATAAAGAACTCAAACAATGTACAGAGATGAGCAAATTCAAAAAACAATACAAGCAGTTGATGTTTGCCAAATACAAGGCAGAAGAGTCCTGATTGTTCTGTCAGGTTTGTTATTTTATTTTATTTATTTATTTTTTTATTTTCTATTTTATTTTATTTTATTTTATTTTTTATTTATTTAATTAAATTTTATTTGTTATTTATTTATTTCTATTTATTTATTTATTTTTTTTTTATAATTTTCTTTGTTGTGTTTAAAAAAAAAAAAAAAAAAAAAAGCTTTGTTCTTATTTATTTATTTATTATTTAGTATTGTCATCATATTATCATTATTATGAATGTTCTCTCTTTTTTTGGGGGGACGGTTATCTCACCGTTATCTATTATGTGTTATCCTGACTATCACTGAAAACATGACATGGAATCCAGGAAGTGAACTACATGTACTGTACTAGATGTAGAATGGATGGGGGGTAGGATTAAATAAGCTTTGCTTCTTCCTACTCCTTTTGGACATGTGGAACTGTCAAAAAATGATTCACGAGATGTATTCCATTGTAACCTTCATGTTCAAATAAACTAAACCAAACCAAACCAAACATGTGATAGAATATACTGATATTTGTACAACTAAGAATCTGTTATCACCTCATTATTGCCAGCAGCATACGCCCTCCCACCCGCGGCAATTTTGGTCATTCCTCTCCCATCACTTCTCCAGCTCCTGTGCTTAGTCGGAGAGGCCTTTGACGACTACAGTGACGACGTTTGCGGAGCTGTGGTCAACATCCGCGCAAAAGGAGATAAAATCGCTGTGTGGACATCCGACTATGACAACCGTGACGCTGTAACACACATAGGGTGAGGAACTTTTCCCTGTCAGCAGATTGGTAAATGCTAGTCAGTCCTTCTCCTAATTGTTTCCTGCCAACAGGAGAGTTTACAAGGAGCGCTTGGGGCTCCCCATGAAGATGACAATTGGCTACCAATCTCACGCTGACACAGCAACCAAAAGTGGCTCAACCACCAAGAACAAATTTGTTGTTTGAGAAGTATCTGGTGTGCCCCTTTTTCAGCTTCTTGTCTTATTTGTTGTTGGTGACTGTGTTTACTTTGCTGCAAAGACTGCGGAATGCAATCCAAGACTACATGCCAAATAACCTGCCCAAGACTTGGACCACAAAATAACACTTTAACACTGTGTGTACATGGATAGCAATATTCTGGTATTAACCGCGTTCATCCACACGTCTCTGGAGGAGAAACGCTTCCTCTGAAGTGACGTGAAGTTTTGAAGTCGATTATGACATTGCTGGACGTCGCTCCGTCTGTAAACATGTAAACAGGATTATGAATGGAATATTTATAACCAACTCATATATGCTCTGTAATCAAAATATGTATTAGGTCAGTCGCCGGCAACCCGCGGCTCTTCAGCTTCCTTGTTGCGGCTCCCACGGCGAGCTCTGTGATTTTTTTTTAACACCGAAGAGGAGGAAATGTGCATTTTCGAAAAGACTTTGAAATATCCGACTCACCGCTAGTCCATGAATGCATCTACACTGCGTTCTGACTGCTGATTGGATGAGCAAGTGGTGTGAAAAAGTCACACTTAAATATTGTAGGTTTGGATTATTTCTCCCTTTAATAATGAAAAGTTTCATTTAAAAACTGCATTTTCTGTTGAGTTGTGTTCTCATTGACTGATATTTCAATTTGATTGATGATCTGAAGCATTTAAGTTTGACAAACATGCAAAAAAATCAGGAAGGGGGAAAACACTTTCTCACACCACTGTATTCCTTTGCCTTGACTGCCGATGACGCCGGCCTCCCCAGCCGTGTGCTTAATATGTGGCCAGAAAATTAGCAAACAGAAAATGTAACGTGGAAAAACATTTTCAAAACAAGCACTCAGCTTTTTCTGAAAAGTACCCCACTGCAGATGGGCATGCATGAGCAATTTCGGAACTACTACGGAAGATTGTTAAGTGGATGAAGGCTCCAAACTGAACTACAAATGCTAGCGTACTGTAGCGACTGCACTGGAGATCGTAAGGCGGAGGAAGCCATTCACAGATGGAGACTAAATGAAAGAATCGTTCATAAAAATATCACACCATCTATTCTCAGAATTAAAAAAATAAATTATTAACTATTCAGAAAATGAAAGAGACTCCTCCCTGCAAAGGAAGATCAGGACCAATGGAATGGCAACAAACATCACTAGTAGGCAAATTGATGATTCATTCAGTGCAAGCATACTGAATTGCCTGTGATGAGTCAACTAACTTAAACCACATGTGTCGAACTCAGGCCCGGGTGCCAAATCCGGCCATCCGGTCATCCAGCCCGCAGAACTGTTAGGAAATTAGCATTGAGTTGACCCGCCTTGCAGACTTTACGAAACAAAGTGCTGACAGCAATCTGCTTAATTAAGCGATTCCTCCGGAGTAAACTACTACTCGGGGAATTTTATATATTTTTTAATGGAAACAATATTGTATATATTGTATAGTCCACACCTGCAAACTCTCCCGGGTTACACATCTCACGGATTGTGATGTGTTTGTGTTATGTGGGTTTCCTTAGCAGCTCCTTCAGCAGCAGACTGTTACACCCACGGTGTAAGAAGGAGAGGTTCCGCAGGTCCTTCATACCGACCGCTGTCAGGCTCCACAACACCTGCACCACCTGAACCATGTTGTATGCACTATGTCACTATGCATTCTTTACTTGTGTATCTTGCTTGCTGCTGTAACAAGTGAATTTCCCTGCTGTGGGATAAATAAAGTACTACTACTACTACTACTATAAAATACTGTAGCTTTTCCCAGGACATTGAGAGAATGACGGAAGAGTTGGTCGATCAACAATCACTTTATTGAAACGAACAACCATCTTTGCATATCCGCATTGCAAAGTACACATTTTAAACAGGAATGAATGGACTCAAAAAAATGCACATTTCCCCCAGTACGATGTAAAAAAAAATACAAATAAATGTCCGTGTGGGTGGGGGGGGGGTTATGTCGAGTTAGGCCCACAACCTAAAGTAGGCTTTTGAGTTTTGGCCCCCTGTGTGAGTTCAGTTTGACACGATATTGAGCAGACACACTGATATGCAGATACCAGAACTCTGATGGGCTTTTTTAATGTTTTATTTTAATTTTTCACAAGCGGGAACGACTCAAAAAAGCCTACATAGTTCAGTGTTTAAATGTTTTCAAAGTAGTCCTACACATGCACTCTGCACTTCTGGTAGTTGAATTCTGTTGTTGTAACAGGTAAAATTTGAAAAAAGATTAAAACTTTTAAAAGTTTATAAGCTGTGTCATGTTTTTGTGACTGCAGACCATTTTTCTTTATTGGAAGAGGAGGCAAAATGGCTTTTTTGATGATAAAGGTTGCCGACGCCTGGCCGAGGTTATTGCTGTCCATGTAAACGTAGACAATGGCGTATATTACGAGAGTGCATCAAACTTTTTTTTTTTCTTTTTTTTTTTTCAATCCCCCCAAAAAAATTTTGGGACATTTTCAACAGCATGAGTGGTTTGCTTTAAGTGTGTATGACATTAAACCCTTTTAATTTATTCTATTGATTTGCCTGAAAATTATTCAATTGTTAAGACAGGGTTTTATGCTTTTTTGCCCTGACTGTTGCATGTAATCAATCTTTGTAGTATATATATATACATATATAAAATGACTGATATTTTTTTGAAATATAATTAAAACATAGGAATTTTGCAATTATGTAATTGAATTGTGCTTTTTTTTTTGGACATTTTATACAGTCGATCACCTGCTAGTTGCGGCGGTTACCTTCAGATAGCAATAAATCCCTGAATAATAGATGCACCCATAAAAATGCCTATTTTGCTCTGTAATGCCCAAAAATATGCCTTAAACCAGGGGGTGTCAAGTGCGTCCCGGGTACAATTGTGGCCAAAAATGTCAGGAATAATTTTACAAGCATGAAGTCAAATTATTAAGAGAAAAAAATTGTAATCTAAAAAAGTAATACATTTAAGAGAATAACTAATATGAGGAAAAATGTCATTTTATGAGCATGAAGTTGAAATATTAAGTTATTTAAAGTAATATGAGAAAACAAAGTTATAATTTTTGGAAAATTATGTAGCCGAAAAGTTCATGCTAATAATGCACTTTTTCACCTATACCACAAAGCTCAGATGTAGACTATTTTTTCTTTTTTTTTATATAAATATCCTCGAAGCATATCTACGTAGGTTGGTCTACAAAATAATCAAAGTAGCCCTTGCATCCTTTCGTTTTTCAGCATATGGCCCTCTGTGGACACTCCTGCCTTAAACACTAAACGTATTTGAAATTGTAAAATGTATGAGCACTCACCACTAATGCTTGATAATGAAAGATGATCGATAGGACAGCTATTAGCCTGGTCGTCAGGCTACCGTGACAACCACTCCGCCATCATAATCTATACTACTTGCCAGTGAATTCCTGGAATTCCAGTAACTATTTACAATCACATTAATTTATGTTCACCTCGCTGCAAGTTTTGAGGCCAGATTGTAACAAAGCTAGAGCTAGCGCTGCTTTAGCCACAACCACATAGGGCCACTTCATCTGACACTTGCACCACTTTACACTTCGTATGTTTGCTGTAAAAGAATAATGGTATGTTAATGACTGCAGTGGTTGGGTGTATCAGAGATGGACAGGAGGTGGAGTACAGGACAGGGATCGTTGACTTTGTAGAGTGGTCCCAGGCAGACCACTTGCTCTTGAATGTGGACAAGGCCAAAGAGTTGGTGATCAACTTCAGGAGGAAGGTGACTCAAGTGGAGCTCGTCACCATTCACGGCCGGGAGGTGGCAGTAGTGGACCACTACAAGTACTTTGGAGTCCACATGAATAGCAGACTGGACTGGAAGGACAACAGCAATGCTGTCTACAAGAAGGGCATGAGCAGACTCTTGCTTCCTGAGGAAGGTTAGGTCCTTCAATGTGTCCAGCAAGCTACTGGAGATCTTCCACCAGTCTGGTAACCGGTGCCCTCAACTTTGCTGTGGTTTGTTGGGGAGCACCACCAACAAAAATGACATAAGCTGGATGGACAAGCTGATCAGGAAAGCTGAACAGGTCGTCAGCACTCAGTTGGAGGCGTTTGTAACCGAGATAGGAAGACATTGAACAAACAGCTCTCCATCATGGACAACCCCACTCACCTACTCCATTGGACCATAGAAGGGCAGCAGAGCTCATTCTCCAACAGACTCCTCCAGTTCCGTTCCCACAGTGAACACTACAGAACTTCAACACCTCACCTGCGTGTAAAAGATAATTCACAACCTTATTACGCTGTACTGTCTCTGCACTCCCTTGTATAAAGTGTACATTTACTTGTATTTACTTGTATTTTTACACACTATTTGTAAATATGCAAACCTTGTTGGTCTTATTCTTTTTATTTTATTATGTTTTATTCATATTGCATTGCATTTTATTGAAGAGTGTCTTTTTCTTCTGCAATTGAGCAACTGTGACCAAGTAATTTCTCCTGTGGATCAATAAAGTCCAAGTCTAATATACGGAGTCGTCAGCCCCTTTTCAATTCTGTATTATAGTGTTAGAATTTAAGACATTGATTCTCATCTGTCATTTGTCATCTGACAGGCAGTGAAATACATTGCCATCATGAAAAAAAAGACAAATCCAGTTCCAATCCTGCAGCCCGTTTAACATTCACAATTAATAGCTCGAGCACATGTGCGTGCACCAAATTAAACCCCCTGCCCAACATCATCTCGCAATCCTTTAAAATGTCAGCGTAAAGGAACTTTGAAAGAAAAGGTTACGTTGGCCAGTGTTAACGTCTTACTTTCTACCTGGGCTGCTTTAAAAATGTCACTTGAGTATGACAAATGTCATCACAAGATGCGCTACTCTCAAAGCCAGCAGGCGAGCCAAGTACTGCTGGATCCTCCTTGATGTGTTGAAGCGTTAAATGGCTGTAGGAAGTCTGATTTAGTCTTTGTTTAGGTGACATGATTGAGGAAGTAACCTTTAAAGGTCAGCTGATCTCCACATATGATCCCTTTTAAGCAAAACCGCATGCAGCTTGATCAGCAATCAAAACATGAGTGGGATTTATAAGCACGGTACAGAAAATATCACCACCCCACCAAAAAAAATTCTGGAAGGCATCCATTTTTGTTTTACACAGAAGGCAAACCAAAGATAATTTTATTCCTGATAGCAAATGGCTATTTCTACAGCAGCTTGGTTATTCGTACATTAATTACTACCAAGTCCGCGTTTTCTCAGTCATACTGTGTACTGGGTTGCAGGCACGTGACCTCGAGGCCTCCGTGTCACATACGACGCAACATTGAATACGACCACATAGACACTCGGTATGTTTGTACAATGTTTCGCAGATGAATGCGAATTACGGTTCATGCCGTTGATATTATTTGCTCCAATTGTATGAGTGCGCATGGTGTGCTGCATAAAGACATGAAATAGTTGAAAACAAGGCGATCAGACAGCAGTGAGCTTCTCTTCCGCGTCAGACGTAATGAATGTGGCAAATGAAAATAATGATTCTAACATGTTTATGTGTGTTCTTTCACCAAGTCAGTCTGCGTGAATACATTCTTGTATGTGTTCTTTATGAGTTTGCTGCGCTGTTTTTCAATGGAGCCTTTGAACATTAATTTGTTTTGTTGTAGTTTAGTGTTAATGAGAGCATTGTGGGTGTAAATTTTACTATATTTGCATCACAGTTTGAATACACGGCCGGTGCAGACTTTTTGTCGTCTTTCATGTTATGTTTCCATCTTATTTTCATGTAATCCTTGCGGTATATTGATGCTGTTTATTGAATGATTGGGCACTTGCGTTGGATATGAGGAAATGACAAATCTATAGTTTGGTATAGTTTGTACTATGACACAATTCTTCCTGCATTTTCCATTTTCATTAGCATTTTCGACTTCCAACATCATTTGAACTTTGCTTTTAGTATAAATTTTGCTTGTTGATGTCAGTCAAACTGGAGCATCTTCAGACTCCACTCGATGATAGAGACTGGTTCAGCAGCCACCTTTCTCTCCGTTTTCTTAACCTTTTTTCCTAGCCACGCATTTGTGCGGCATTTTCGGCCTGACATCACTTTACGGCTAGCTACGAATACATCATCTGCTGGAGCCCGTCACCACTGCAACCACACATGCAACCCAGCAATAACAACTTGTAGGCCAAGTGTGTATTTCAAGTGCATGCTTGGATTCATTTATGTGGAAAAAACACTGACTGTAGGGGGAATATGGAGGGGATTAGGGCTTTTCACATTGTCTGTACCTTGGCCTGTATAAAGAATCCTAGTGCAAATAGTGGTCTAAAATATTGATGGACTGGCTACACTCGCCACAGCTGTTGTGTTAAAAATCTCTATTGTTGCTGTTCTGAATTGTGCACAATCCTTGTACAATGAATACCACACACTTATGCAGGGTGCATACACTGGATTATATATATATATATATATATATATAATGCATATATGATATCATACATTTAATTTGAAGTTTATCATATAAATACATATTTTCTTCTTTTTAATGTACTGTAATTAATTGTAATATTTATGTTATTAAGGATATATATTATATATATATTATATATATACTGCATATATTTGATTCTTTTTAAAATTATTTGATTTTAATTTTTCATAATTATTAAACTTTTTATTGAAAATGATTTAGTATATATCGTGGTTTTATAATGTGTATATGTTATCTGTTTCTACACATTACATGTACAGTGTTCCCTCGTGTATCGCGGGGGATAGGTTCCGCAATAAGTGAAATCTGCGAAGTAGCCAACTTCTTTTTTTTTTTTACAATTATTATATATGTTTTAAGGCTGTAAAACCCCTCACCATACGCTTTATACACTTTTGTCAGACAGGAAATAACATTTTCTCACATTACTCTCTTGTTTAAACACTCTCAAATAGGTTCAAACCTTCGTTTGAATTTTAATCATCGACCTACAGGTCGGACACAAGAAATGATCAAGTCACTCACGTGTATTTCACTCCTGTGACTGTCCCTTTTCGTCCTGGCGCCGTTCCGCTGTACTGTAGCGTTTTTGTATCCTTGTTAAAACATATTTCTGCAGTACTCCTCCTGTTGCAGTCCTCCTCCTTTCGAACTGAAGATTCATGTACAAGCTAGCAAGCAAGCAAGGTAGCCATGACACAGGAGACGCGGCAGGGCGGCAAGAAATCAGATTGATTGACAATGGTCTACAGACAATCAGAACGAAGAAAAAAATGGGAGGTGCAGACAGACGAGTGAGGGACGAGATAGACACTCAACTTCCCACAATGCAATTCTTCCCAGCTGACTTATGGGCGAGAGGCGGGGTGCACCCTGGACTGGTCGCCAGCCAATCGCAAGGCACATATAGACAAAGAGTCATTCACACTCACATTCATACCTGTTTAAGCACTAATGAGTTGTATTTCTGTCTAGCGTGTACCATACGTATATCCACTGGCTTCTTTAACTTTCAACCTTATCTTTACCGGTGGTGCATTTAAAAATATATGAACAAGTACAGTAAATGCCATGAGTGCTTAATCCCTTCGTTCTTCAGGCAGCAGTTAATTAATAAGGGGCTCACTAGGTTTTTGTTGGATAAAGAGTAATGCACTGTAATTAGAGGAGAAGCCATTTATTAAGGTCACTTGAAAAACGTTTGGATTTTATTCGTGAATCTTATGAAAATATCGTACCCCAACCCTCCCTACTCTTCAATGCACGTCTGCCATGGTTGTGTAGTCTGTTACGCGTCTGCTTATTTCTTCTTGATTGCAGCCTCATTAATGTTTTAAATACCAATCAAGATGTGAATAAAAGTCCCTTCACTATAGAGTTCAACTGTCTGTCAGCCTGCATTCCGCCTCTAAGAGTATTATTTCCATCCATCCAATCCATTTTCTATGCTGCTTATCCTCACTAGGGTCGCAGGGGTATGCTGGAGCCTATACCACCTGACTTCAGGTGAGAGGCGGGGTACACCCTGGACTGGTCGCCAGCCAATCGCAGGACACATATAGACAAACAACCATTCACACTCACATTCATACCGATGGACGAATTAGAGTCGCCAGTTAACCTAACATGCATGGTTTGGGAATGTGGGAGGAAGCCGGAGTACCCGGAGAAAACCCACGCACGCACGGGGAGAACATGCAACGCCACACAGAGGTGCCCAAGCCAACATGCTAACCACTTATTATTTATTATTTATTTATTAGTTATTTATTATCTGATCCTGAGTTAAACACAAGTGAATCACTGCAGCAACAAAGAACAAGTTCCAGAGAATGTCAGCATGCAACAGTAACAACGGTGCCAGGACGAAAAGGGACAGTCACAGGAGTGAAATACATGTGAGTGACTTACTAGTTTCTCGTGTCCGACCTGTAGGTTGATCATTAAAATTCAAACGAAGGTTTTAACTTTTTTGAGAGTGTTTCAACAAGAGAGAAAAGTGAGAAAATGTTATTGCCTGTCTGAGAAAAGTGTATAAAGCGTATGGTGAGGGGTTTTACAGCCTTAAACATGCACGTTCGGTTAATTGGCGACTCTAAATTGTCCATATGTCCATATTGTGAATGATCGTTTGTCTATATATGCCCTGCGATTGACTGGCGACCAGTGTACCCCGCCTCTCGCCCGAAGTCAGCTGGGTAGGCTCCGGCATACTACCGCGACCCTAACGAGGATAAGCGGCATAGAAAATGGATGGATGGATATATTCATAGCCACAAAACACCGTAACTCGAGGACCTGTCAGACCTTCCAGAGTTCAGATAACAAAAAAGGTAACAAAAAAGACATTTTTAGTCAAAAATAAACATTTTTGACCTTGATTTTAGGTATTTAATCCTGTTTAGATTTGGACTTTTTGTGGTGTAGTGTACGAAGAAAATGTGTTTATACCCTTGCAAGTAGAGGATCTGAGCCACAGTCACCGATGCTGATTGCTTTAGGAGTTAACTGTTCTCCAGCAGACTGATGAATTTCCCCACGGGCCACGATCTTCCACTTATTTTCTCCCAGTGGTGTAAAGATCAATGGCAGGATTTGTTCATCCAGATTACAGGAAAGGAGGAGACAATCACGGAGGTAGTTATCCCACCTTGTGGCCTTCATCTACAATCTTGAAATGACATTAAAGCCTAAAGGATTTCATCTGTAAGAATCCTTCAGACAGTAACACCACACAACACATGCAGTGAAAGGAGGGGTAGTCGATACTGCAAGTAAATACAGAAGCAGTATTGTCAATACCGATATTGATAGATACTTTTTACTTGAAATGTTCTAAATCACTGAGTGATTTTGCCTTCAATTTGTTGCTTATAGTTGGAATAAAACAAAAAAAATCATCAACAAGCAATTATTTGTGAACAATTCAACAATACAATATATAAATATTGCAATCGCTCGTTTATTACAGTTAATTGGCTCCAGACCAGACGTTTGTGATGTGTGGATAGATACTGATACTGAATATGGATACTTCCGATACCGACCGATTTCCGCGAAATCTAATAATAGGCCGTATTCAACCACAAAACAGCATGATTTATGAATGAATATATTTTTGAAAAATAAAGTGAAGCCGTGGAATTCAATTCACTACTGTACAATAATAAAATACAATGTAACAATATAAAAAATACATCAAATTATTATTATACATTTTTTACATACAGTTGTTGAGGAACATGACGTCAAAAGTGCAAAATAACTAAACAAAAGCAAAAAACACCGTTGCCTATCATTCAGATCTATTGGCTTTTTGCCTCGAAAGCCCTCCTGTGTCCAAGGACTTATTCCCCGAGTTTGTACACAATGCAACCAGTGTTTTAACGGTGTTAAAAATAACGATGATACCAACGGCGCCATCGTTTTTCAGTAATTAGCTACTATTTCAAACGTTACAACGCCATTATCCTTACCAAAAGTGACATGTGGCATATTATTATGCACTGATATCTATCTCAACGATCTGGATGTCGCTTCAGTCGCCATTGTTCACTATTACTCCACAGGAAGCGAAATAGCTAGTCAACCAGTGTTGTGTGTCAGGAAAACACTGCCCCCTAGAGTTTTGGTAGGGAATTGCAACTCACAAGATCATCTCTCAGCCCTAATCTCATGAAACATCTCTTTAAATGACAAGTGCCACGACAAAACAAAATCTCAATTATTTCACATATTTGAAGGTTTTTAAGTAAACATGTTTAGTTATTTTAGTCGTAAGGTTTAGTAACGTAATAATTACTTTCTCTGGTAACTAATTGCTTTCATGAAGGAGTAATTCCATTACTAATTTGATTACTTTTTGGGGAAAGGAACTAGCAACTATAATTAATTTCTTTTTATTGTAATTTGTCTAATACTGAATATAACAATGTATGCATATAACAATATCAACAATGTAACAATTTGAGCAACACAATATAAATACACAGTGTACATAAAAAATAACCATCTTATCATGCTAGTATCCATCTAATACTGATATCACCCTTGGTATCAATATTTGGATCACCTCAAGTAAAAAGCAAACACTGAGCACATTGTGTGTGTGTGTGTGTGTGTGTGTGTTTTATATTGATCTCAACTCCCTGTGCAGCTGTTTGAGTCAGTCTTGTATATAAAGCCCAATTCCTGACAGCATAGTTGAATAGTTTTGTTGCCAGCCTAACAACATAATAGAATAGGGAGCCCAAAACACGTGTTGTTTTCTAAATGTCTAAACCCACACATACTGTATGTTGACTATGCACAAACACTAGAATTCAGAACATCAATGTTACAACACCAACGGTTCGTTACAATACGTTTTATGTGGTTGCCGCCACTCGTCATTGTTTGCTACTTCACCGAAAGCTAGCTAGTCAGAGAGAGAAGAGAGTTGTGGTTGTTTACTCTCATGAAAACTCTGCCCCCGGCGTTTTAGTGGTGAATTGCAAGTTAAGAAACCGTCAGAAGGGCTGGCGTCGTGACATTGCTGTAGCATAATGAACTAAACTCATCACACAGCAACTTAACACTCAAAAGGTATACCTAATAAATATACAAACATGTACCAATACAAGTTTAACATGAAAAAACCCCAACATTTTAAAGTTTTCCCATAATGCATTTCATCTGAGCAAAGCATTTCATTGGAGGACAACCAGCACAGAAAATGAATGGATGGTGCTGCAATGTTGCATCTGTCCACCAGAGGGAGCCAAGGGGGAACCCAGAGCCCAGACGGAGGCTGATGTCATTGCAGTGCCCCATTGAATGCGTTGCTCAGACGCAATGCATTATGGGAAAACTTTAAGAGTAAGGTTTTTATCATTTTCAAACTCATATTGGTATATGTTTGTATATTTCTCAGGTATACCTTTTGAGTGTTAAATTGCTGTGTGATGAGTTTAGTGCTCTTTACAGTATAAGATGACACTGTGAGTCAGACTGTTATATTTTTATCCTGTTATATATAATGACCTCTTGCGATTTCCAATGGGCTGACGAGCTCGTTATGAGTGCACTGATAGCTCGTGATTGGCTCCTGCCAAAGAAAGAGCTACCGTTTCCTCACTGACTCGCGAGCGGCACAGTTTTTAAACAATTAATTGTAGTTCTGAAGTAAAGGAGATTAGAATTTAGCCATAAATTAGCTGCAACCCTGCATAAGACGCAGGGTTCTGTCACTAGCAAGGAGCTGTCGAGTGCTTGACCCCTAGTATGCAGAGACAGATAGCGTTGTGCATATGCGTAGAACCAAGTTGAACCCACTGTGTTCTGGGTACGTATTGGGCAGTGACAGTACCTGAGATGGCGCTGGGCTTTTAAACCCCACTAATTGCAATTGCGGCCAGCTGTGCAACATACCACTGGGGTGAAGTGGCTGCAGCTTCCCCCCAGCAGGAGGTGCAGCGCACCAAAATAAGAGCGCAGGACAGGAAGTGTTCACTCCTGTCCTGCAGAACATGACAGGTTCAAAGTTTAAGAAAAAAGTAGCGGTTTACACACAGGAATTTT
The DNA here is from genome assembly GCF_027744805.1 of Dunckerocampus dactyliophorus. NCBI lineage: Eukaryota > Metazoa > Chordata > Actinopteri > Syngnathiformes > Syngnathidae > Dunckerocampus > Dunckerocampus dactyliophorus. Next base: position 13,294,373 of record NC_072831.1, read on the forward strand.
TGTTAACATAATAATATTAATTATGATAGTCATCATCATCATCATCATCATCACAATAATAACACGGGCTACGGTTGTGGCCGTACTATTGCTCAACTTTGAATCTCCGACGTCACTTCCTGTCCACATGTCTGGAAGACATTTATTGAAACACACATTTATGTCTCAAATGGCTTGTTTTATCTGATTATATTTACTATATTGGGTAATAGAAGTGTAAAGGTGACTATAGGGGTGTTATTTCATGTCTAGAGGGCTCTAATAATGTTAAAAACAGTATTTAGAAAGCCATAAACAGGTTTTCTATGCTTTCACTACAAAAATATTCTGCTTATTAACATTGAATCCTGCTTTGCAGGAAATTCACTTATCGCAGTCTGGTCTGGAACCAATTAACCACAATAAACAAAGGATTACTTTGGTATCTTAAGTTTTTATGTGAAATTTAAGTAACACTGCTACCTACCAACCTGGCAGGCATACTTTATATTTGTTGTCATCTTTGGCAGGTTAATGAACAGGGAATGATTATGACACATTGAGTTGTTGGCATTTGCAGTATTTTTCCTTTGCATTTGTTTGTGATCTTGCAGTGTTGATGCAATTGCCGCATTACCACTTCGCATGTGTGTTACGATTTTGGATCATTTCTGTGTTTGGAGCATTTGGACATTGCCGTCCCTGCCGGCCACCATAGAAATTTCCCTCCCCCCAAAAAATGAAACGGCCCCTGATCAGAAAACGACTTGAATTATTTGATAGGACTGAAGCTGGAGAGGTTTGAGTAAGTGAAAGAAAAGCCACCTGACTCATCCTCTGCTTGACACTCTGCAGTAGACTCATCCATCTTTGCAGTTATACAGAACATTTCATTCCATTTCCATTCAATAACTCATGCAGCTCTCCACTGTGTGTGGGGTGAGCTCACGTCTCACATTCCATCCCTCATACATGTGCAATGCATTGCATTATGCTAACATGTACCACGAATATAGCTCCATATCCATATTTATGATACTATTACACTCTACCTGTATAAGATGGACACCGTGGTACAACCCAGTATTTTAATGATTTTACAAATGTACCTCACTGTCTATGGCAGGGGTCTCCAACCAGTATATGTAGACCAGTATGTTTAGAACTGCTCAATTCAGATATTTATGACTATTTAATGACAAATGACCACACTTTAATGGAAATCTGCTTTGTAAATAAAGTACAATGAAATGTTGCCAGTCATATAAATAAAACGCAAATAGCTCACCTCTCTTTCCTTTTTGTCAAAGTAGCTCTAAGAGTGACGAAAGTTGGAGATGCAGTTGCAGTTTTCTTACATTTTAAAAAAGTGATTATAGTTACTATAGGTACTAGCTACAACCTACTCCTTCATTAATGTTTACTCAGTTTTCTCAGTTAACTCAGTTTTCATTATTAATCTGTTCCAAAAGTTGTAAATGTACGAAAACCGAGGCCATTTTTCCCATGGGAAATAATGTAAGTCCAAGACACCCAAAAGTATTAACAAAAATACATTTTTAAGAGATTAATTATAGTTTTACATGCAGAAAACATATAATTATAAATAATGAATGGATGGAACGTATTGTTGATGTCCTGGAAAATCGAATTTAGTCGTGTTTCTCACCTTTTTAATCAAATTACTTGCACTTGCAACTTTCTATGGCGGGTTAATTAGTAGTCGCACCCAATAAGGCGACGGACAGTGACTCAGCAACGCATGGGTTGTTTTGTTTGGGAACTTGATTTCGTGGAACGATTCTGTTCATAGCTGGTGTACAAAAACAGAGGTAAAATATTTGCAAAAAATGTTTGACGAAAGCTGAACCATAAGAAACCAAAGACATACAAAAACAAAAGGTTGACTGTAGTAATGGCCGATGGCAACTGAAGCTACATCCAGCCAGATCGTTGACATACAGTAAATATCAGTGCATAATAACAAGCCACATTTTACTGTCAGTAACGGCATTGAAAAGTATAACATAGCAATAAATGCTGGAAAACAATACAAGTGTTAGTGACACCAATTTTTACTCCCAAGACTGTATGCAGACTAAAGCTGTGTTCACACAGCAGTAATTAATTAAGTCATCAGGAGCATCTGATCTGCACTTTTTTGGTTGTTCCTGGGCGGAGCCACACACACACCCTGCTGCTTGCTACACTCCTAACTGACATTAGCAATCGAGGCTTTGGATACTCACTCTGGACTACATTCAACACCGGCCTGTCATTGCTACGCCATGTCTCTTGCCTCGTGTTTCTGGTCTTCTAGTCTTGTGTTTTATGCCTAGCTAGTGTCTTTTATGTGTTGGCTTCACCCTTTTGGTTTGTTACCTTGTTTTTGTACAGTTGTTTTTTGTTTTCCCTGTTTTCTTCCACTTTTGTTAATGCCTTTTGTTAATAAATCATTTGTACATTTTTCACCAAGGTTTTTCAAAAGGGTTATTGGTGATGGCGGTGCGCAACCAGGTTATTGTTAATATTCCGGTTTTGATAGGGTTATTTAAACCTACTCAGTGATGTGCAGTGAGGTTTGTGGCTGGTGAGCGATGACTCTTCTGCAGTTTTTTTTTTTATGTTAATACAGGTTGCTCATTAAGTTCATAGATACACCAGACTTGATGGAAAAAGTCCTTTGTGCCAATAGATGGTAATCAAAGGAGGCGTGGATGTTGAGAGTGGCGTGGAAACTTTATCGGCCATCGGAAATATGTAAATTTTGGGATACATCATCAGTAGTGTACTTTTTGAATCAGTGGGTGTTTCAGCCTTTCAACACTAGACACCCTCATCAAAGGCGGCCAACTACAGGGTGATCAATCCTGAGCCTGTGTCCCATGCCCAATCATGAGTAAAGTAGTGCCTGGAAAGTGGAGGGAGATGAGCTAAGCAGTAAGGTCCTGACCTGGGATTAAAAAAAAAAGCTCAGCCTTCCCCCTTCCTCCCACAGCACACCCCTGAGTAAGGGCAGGAAGGAAGGGGGTGGGTTTAAAACTTCTTTAGGGTCATCAGGTGGGTACCCTCCTTCATTGGTGTTTGGTGATAGGCCCATGACACCTCCAGAGAGCTCATTGGCCCCCCTCTGCTTTGAGCCCAGCAAGTGTCCTTGCGCTTGATCCATAGCCACTGGCTGCTTCTTTCGGCCGCTTCAGAGACCGAATAACCAAAAAACAAGGAAGAGACTTCACTTTGGTTAAAAAAATGTTTTCAATTTGTTTTCAAATACTTCTTAGTCCAATCAGTTTATTTTTTATTAATTGTTCTTACCTTTTATCTTATCTTGTCTTTTATCTATACTTTGTTGTAAAAGTCTGATCACCTCCTGGTGAGATTCAAGATTCAAGGTTGGGTATCTAACACTCCATCTTGGCAATCAAATTCAGCAGAGCATAGAAATATCTTGCATTTGACTAGTTGGTAAATCTAGCTCTAGCCGACACTGCTATTTGTGTATTTCAAAAATTAAAAAAAACACTGGCTTTTCCTCTGTTCCAAGGACGGCAATTGACAAGCCCCTTCCAGCTCATGCGCGCCAGACTCCTTCAGGATGCATCTGTACTGAAAATACACAGGATGAAATTACACAGGATGCAGAAAGTCATGGCATCTATGAAATGTTTTTGCAACATTATATTATAGGCGACATGCTGACAAACAGAAACTGGCAGGAGCCATGATGACCTCCGCGCTGCACTTGCGCTTTGCCCTGCACTTGGCGAAGGTAAAAAATGCGACTTGTTAACGTGAATGCAAAAGTGTCGAGGAAGTGATACAAAAGCACAACGTCGCACGCATTTCCGTGTGTTTACGGAAGTAAAGATTGCTGCAGTGTAAGTGCTCTGCTTAATGCGTTTGTGGCAATTTCAACGACTTTGTGCAACGGGAGTCAATATTTTCTTAACCGAACGATTCCGCGTAGGAAATTACAAAGAAAGAGGGCAAGAGTTTTGGCTATGGCAGTTTTTGGAGAACTTGCTGTGACGTCTGATCCCAGGAGCGTGTGGGTGGCAGGAGTGGTGGGACATGAGCTCATTACATGAGTTGCTTCCCTGACACTTTTTAAAAATAATTTTTGGATGAGAAGTGGCTCAGAGGCCTACATTGGTGAATACCTTTATCTAAGTCTCACACGGTAAACCACGCCTTTCGATGACATACTGGTCGGATATACAGTATGCACCGTATCTGATTTTTCTCATGTCGGTGTGAACAGTACAAGTCCTGTATTTTCAAATGCGACTCAGTCCTCGTTCTTATGTAGATATAATTCCGATATGTATCCGAACTACTGTTTGCTTTTGAGCATGCACGTCACTCCCCGAACAAGTTGCATTTTGTTGGTAATGTGAACCACCACGCAAAAAATCGGAGTTTAACAAAAAAATTTAAATTGGGCACCATACACTGCAGCGTGAACGTACAGCATAAGCCAAGAAGTGACTCTCACGGTGGCCTCATCTTAGGTGTCTGACTTGTATTTAATCAGGAAATGTGCAAATTCAGGGATTTTTACTAAATGAAAATGGTTGGAATCATACAGAAAATACATTTATAATACAGTTCAATGGACAAATATTAGTATATATTTTAGATTATTATTATTATTATTTTCATTAGGACAAGGGGAGGCACCACAGTTCACTCGACATTATACTGTATAATAACATGAAGCAAAGAATGAAGACGTTTAGTGAGAGGACACAGGTATAATGATATTAACGTTTAGTGGTACAAATGAGTAAAGTAAAGTCAACTTGGTCAGTGGTAAATCATTTCACTTTAAGCACAAATGGGTCTGGGTTCTTATAGGTTAAGAACATAAGGTTCCTCACACTCACAATCCTTTTTATTTTAGAATAATTTTTTAAAACGTGCCTCACTTCTAACTGTATACAAAATGAACTGAAAAACATTATTATGTAAAAAACTATGTGACTATGATGACATCGATTCAGTACAAGTTGCTACCCGACTTCAAAAGACCAAATGCTACAATAATTACGTGTACAGTATATTCTATATAGTTAGTTGAGAGTGAGGCCATCTCCAATGTCTCTGTAGCTTTTTACATTTGAATGAATAATCTATCCATCCATCCATTTTCTATACCGCTTCATCCTCATTAGGGTCGCGGGGGCATGCTGGAGCCTATCCCAGCTGACTTCGGGCGACAGGCGGGGTACACCCTGGACTGGTCGCCAGCCAATCGCAGGGCACATATAGACAAACAACCATTCACACTCACATTCATACCTATGGACAATTTAGGGAGGAAATTCAAAGGTGGTATAAATAAATAGCTGCTACACAAGCTGGATAATAACAGTACAAGGAGAGTTATTTTTTAAAATCATTACCAACTGTAGTAACAACTCTTGTGTACTGTTTGCTACAGTTAACAGATTAACAAACCCTCCAATTTCACTGCCCTTTCAACTCATTTCTACATTTAAGTGCAATGAGTTTGCAACTTCTTTCATGACAAAGCTTAAAAAATGCAATCACTTCCACAACACAAATTACTATTCTGCAGCTAGCAAGACACCTCGATCTGACACATTTCACACCTGTCATTGATGAAACATTCGAAGATATCATCTGCAGTCTGAGTCCATCAACGTGCTGCCTTGATGAGTTACCCACTAGAGTTCTAAAGTCTGTGCTGAGCAGTTTGCTACCACAACTCGCTCATCTAGTTAACATCTCACTTCAGACTGGAACATTTCCAAAGGCCCTAAAAACTGCTGTCATTAAGCCTCTCCTGAATAAGAGCAGTCTTGATGCCACAGTACTGAACAACTATCGGCCCATATCAAACCTGCCATTCTTGGGGAAAGTCTTAGAAAAGGTTGTATACCAACAGCTTACTGACTTTCTCCTCTCTAACAACGTGTTTGATACTTTCCAGTCAGGCTTAGGCCTCACCACAGCACTGAGACAGCTCTGATCAAGGTGACAAATGATATCCGTCTGAACACAGATGCAGGCAAAGTCTCACTTTTAGTTCTGCTAGACGTGAGCGCTGCCTTTGACACAGTTGACCATGTGATCTTATACAAGAGGTTGGAAAACTGGGTGGGAATATTTGGTACTGCTCTAAACCGGTTCAAGTCCTATCTGGAGGACAGAAAGTCCTTCTTGGAATTGGTAACTGTGTCTCAGACCAAATGGCTATGACCACTGGTGTTCCTCAGGGGTCAATCCTGGGACCCCTATTGTTCAATCTGTACATGCTGCCCTTAGGCCAGCTAATACACAGCTGCAATGTGTCCTACCACAACTATGCAGATGACACTCAGGTCTACATGTCACTGACGGCAGGTGAACACGGTCCTGCAGATTTACTTTGTCACTGCATCAAACAGATCAGCGTGTGGATGCAAACCAACTTTCTCGAGCTGAACTCAGACAAAACTGAAATCATTGTCTTTGGCCCACAGAAACAAAGAGAAAGTGTTCACAGTCACCTTGAGACTCTTTCTCTAAAACCTAGTCATCAGGTTAGAAATCTAGGGATAATAATGGACTCAGACTTGAACAGCCACATTTAATCAATAACATCAGCAGCTTTAAACCACCTGAAAAACATTGCCAAAATCAAGGGAATAGTGTCTGAACCAGATTGAGGGCGACTAATCCATGCCTTTGCCTCCATCAGGCCAGACTACAGTACAGCCTTCTCACCGGGCTCACTAAATGAGCTGTAATACAGCTGCAGTACATCCAGAATGCTGCTGCTTGAGTCCTGACTAGAATCAGGAAATATGACCATATTAGTCCAGTACTCAAGTCTCTGCACTGGCTTCCTGTCGCTCAGAGAATCGACTTTAAAACAGCTCTGCTTGTGTACAAGTCTTTTCATGGTCTTGCGCCAAAGTACATCTCTGACATGTTAGACCCACATAAACCATCTCAGGCTCTGAGCAGCTCAGGGAGTAGTGTCCTGCGAGTGCCGAAAGTCAGGACTAAATTAAAGGCTGCGTTTCTGTTTTATGCTGCCAAAATCTGGAACAGTCTTCTGGAAGATGTGCAACAATCCTCAACTTTGGCAACGTTCAAATCCAAGCTCAAAACACTTCTATTCAATTGTGCGTATGCGGTATTTTATCTGCACTCTTCATTTTTAATGTTTTGGTTTTATGGAATGTTGATTTTACAATGATTTGATGTTTTTATGAAATTATTTTATGAAGTGATTTTACCCTTCTTTTCTGTAAAGCACTTTGAATTGTGCCCTATAAATAAACTTGCCTTGCCTTATATTGGGTAATACCAGGGTAAAGGTGACAATAGGGGTGTTATTCCGACGAGGCTGTAATAATGTTTAAAACTGTATTTAGAAGGTCATAAACAGGTTTTAATAAAAAAAAAAAAGGCAAGAATTTTTAATCATCTTCATCAAGTGACATATTTTTCATTCCAACATAATTTATCATCACGTGTTTCTGCTTACGTTTACTAATGCCTGCACAGTTTCAGACTTCTGTCAATATGTCAAATATTCTCTAGGCAAATAACTATGGAGGCGAAGCTATAAACATAATCGAGTTCCATCTTGACATTTTGGATTGATAAACAGGAAACATTATTCCTCTGTAGTGAACCTCACGTCATCAAACATAAGGAAGATGACATTTTAATTTTCTAACTCAAAATGTCAGGTGAAGAAACTTAATTTGAGAGGGACAGTTCCGTCTCCAATGGTATATGCAACTAAGTCTGGGTGACAATAATCATGTTACTCAAAGTAAAAGTCACTTCATTGCCATCATTTATTCTGATTCATCTGAATCACTCCTTCTCTTTTCAGCAGGCTGACGCTCAGCAATAACATTTTGCTCTGGTTTTATTTGTTCCTTTTTTGCATGCACAGAGGGGTTTGGAACAAAAGACACATTGACACAGGAAAATGCGGCAACTCAATATGAATGATGGAAAGAAGTCAGAAGAAATAGCTTTTATAACCGAAATGTGAAACTGTAAAACTCGTATAAAAACACATTCATCATATCCAAAAAACTCAAAGACGTGATCCTCACTCATGCAGAAATTTCATATCCTAAAGGTTTGAGCTTGAATCACAAAGTTATCAGAATTTCAATTAATACCTGGACCGGGTCAGAAGTTTGTCTTGAATGTCTTAATAATTTGGGGCCTTTAAGATTCATTTGAACAGTTTTTTGAGGACGGAATGATTATACAAAGAAAAATGGGGTGCACAATTTTTAGCAATAAGCATATACCAGAATTACATTTGTTTTTATCCTGAACTTAGACAGTGCTATAAGATATACATACAGTGCAACCCCCTAAATGGTAGTGGCACTGAAGGTTCCAGGACGTTTAACTTAACAACGTGACCAAACCTTTTTATATAGGGTGACCATATTGTGATCACGTAAAACCAGGACACTCAGTCCGGCAATTGGATACTATATGATATTTAAAGTCTACTCAAAGATGCTTTATTATTTCAATGCAGTCATCCCTCGCTATGTCGCTCCCTCACTCCAGTTTGTGTTTTCAAAAATGTATTGTTTCGTGGTTGATGGTGGCCCATTATTAGTCAAAACATTTTGAAGGACAAGTCATACAGTATGTAGTATTCAGGTCACTAGGTATCAGTAATGATATACAACATCGACATGATATTACATGACATTACCTGCACACTGCATGTAGTCAGCCATGGCATGTCCAACATGATAGACTGAAAACAAAGTTCGCCTCCCATTCTGTCTGGAAGTGGTAAGTTTTTGCCTTCTTACTTTGTCTTTCTTCCCCACTCCATTTGAAACCGTTTTTTAATTTTAGAATAAATAAATTGGAGGCCAACTAGTTAGCTCGCTAGCATGCTATGTTTAAAGGGATCGACATGAAGTTGTATGACATCTCCATCAGCAGTGTAGTGCATCAAAAGTGACTTACCCCCCCCACTTTGTCTCATGAGCCCAGTTGTGGTTGGATTTAGGCGATGAGGAACGGCGTTCCGGTTAGTTGGTGGGGCCACTTAAGCCAAGAGTTCGGCTTCTCAAAACAATATGCCTTCAAAAGAGTAATACATTTGCATCACAAAAATGCCTCCTCAAAAAAAAATAGACTTCACAATCGCACGCACATTACTTTCTCTCCCGTCGTATCACTGTGCGCCGTCGCCAGTCCATTGTTGTGTATGTGTTCCACAGCGGATGCTCTATATGGTTCATTTTTGCAACATATAACATTTCTTTCTTCATGTTCCAAATTGGTGTTACATACTTTACAACTAGCATGAGTATGTCCGACCTAGCTCTTTTTTATGTACCTGTATGGATAATAAGCCTCATATAATCAAGATACTTACACAAATGTGTTTTTTTTTGGCAGAGATGCCTTTTCCAGCATTGTCGTCATGTCCAACCATTTCCATCTCCAGTCTGTCTCGCGCTTGACTGAATTACATGACGCGTGTACGCCGATGTTTACAGAGTGTTGCTGAGGCCAAGTGGAGCAGAAGCCGTGCCGCTCCGGCAGGCTGCCGACAGTACGGGGAGGATTTTTTTTTTCAAGGAAGTTAAAAATACGGGATTTCCCGGGAAAAACGGAAGGGTTGATGGGCAAGGTCGATGTTTTCCTCCTTTTCCACCAATACAAAATGTTCAAAGGAGCAGCAGATTAGTTTTGGACATTTCCATTCTTTTTCGCCTCGTCTGGACAACACCTGGAATGTTATTCTCTTGTACCACCTTGTAACTGTAAACATGAGACCATTACTATTATTGAGACTTCTCATCAGACTAAGGACTGAATAGCGTGCAAGTGGGTGATAGAAAATTCCCTTTGTTTATCTATTTGATCCATTTTCATTTTTATTTTTACATCTCTTTCTGTTATTATGCATTTTTTGTCATGTTCTGCTGGAGCTGCTCTGCTGCTGCCTGTCTTTTCTCTTTTGCAATGCAATGCTGGTCCTGCCGGGGCGGAGCCACATGCGCACACCTGGGACCTATTGCAATCAGGCCTTCATAAGCCATGCTTGGACACTCACTGGCTGCCACATTGTTGCAATGTCTACGCTCACGCTCTGCTCAACCATCTCCAGCTCCTTCTGTTTGTAGTTTTGCTGGCTTTGCCTGGTTCTTTCATTGTATTTTGTTTTTTTTCTTTTGTATGCTTTTTCCACTCTGTCAGAGTGCGCTTTTTGTATTAAACCTTTTTCTTCACTGCTTTTTGTTGTCTCTGCTTTGGGGTCCAACCACCAGCCTGATGCATCTCATAACATTTACCTGATACCTGATTTGATGTTAAATTCTGCTACAATTATTAAGTCTATGAGATGAAGCCTTTATTGACTATTTAACTGCGTTAAGTGCACAGCATCAACACAAAGTTCGGAATGATTACTGTGGCAATAGCTTAAAGCAATCCTGAGCACCTGTTAAGGTCACCGATCATTTTGTGGTCATCATAACAAGTGCACTGATCATTTAGAGGAGAACTTCCAAGAATTGGCATGACTGTATGACTGCATTGGACTCTACATTCAGTCGGGTGTAGTGATGCACACCAAAACTCTTAATGGCATCAAGGCCACAGTAAACGGTGATAACTATGGAAGTCCAATATCGGCCCACCGATATTATTTGGCATAAAAATGTGATATCGGTAGATAATGGTATCGGGGGTTTTCCCGATAATGAAAAACGATTTTTAAAAAAATGCAGTATAGATGGACATTTTTATGTTCACATGGCCAGGATAACACCACAGTTTGTTCACATACAGTGCAAGCCCACCTCCTTTGCGCCGTGACTGCTCTGAAGTCAGCTAGCTCCTGACGTTAGCATCTGGGGCGCTAGCTGTTAGCCATTCAGTGAAGCACAAATAAGCTGCACTCCCTGAAGGTCTTCACATTCCTGCCAGCTCGTGGATCTTGCTCGGTAGTGAATTCACGTTTCCCATGATAATGAAAGGTACCAAAGGCTTGAATCTCCACTTCCTTGCTAGCTGCTTTACTTTCATCTTAGCCCTGGCTCTGCCGCCTCGATAGACAGGGAATCACACAGAGCTTCTTGCTGTATGCATAAGTTTAGCTGTTTGAAAATGTACAAGTCAGCAAATTTTCTCTGTAAGCGGCCTTATGGATTATCCTAATTGCCCTTTTTTTTGTAGCATTGTTAGTGAGTGACGTGTACTTTTATATTTTTACCCCATATCTCCAGACAATATATCAGTGAACAATAGAGCGTATGGAGTGATTTTTGGTCCAGAACAAATGTTGCTTTATTTAGTATTGAAGTATTTCTTGCCCTTTTATGGTGTATATTTTTAATGTGAGATTTCCAGTTCATATTATCATCTATTATGACCCCCAATTTTTTTTTTTTTTTCCACCTCTCAATGTCCACGCCGTCAATTTGTATTTGCTCATTCTTTTTGCACTTACCAAATAATTCCATTCCATTTTCCTCCGCTTATCCGGGTCCGGGTCGCGGGGGCAGCAGTCTCAGTAGGGAAGCCCAGACTTCCCGGTCCCCGACCACCTCCTCCAGCTCCACCGGGAGGACACCAAGGCGTTCCCAGGCCAGCTGTGAGACATAATCTCTCCAGCGTGTCCGAGGTCTTCCCCGGGGCCTTCTCCCAGCTGGGCATGCCCGAAACACCTCACCAGGGAGGCGTCCGGGAGTCATCCGGACTAGATGCCCGACCCACCTCAGCTGGCTCCTCTCGATGTGAAGGAGCAGCGGCTCTACTCTGAGCTCCTCCCGGATAACCGAGCTCCTCACCCTGTCTCTTAGGGTGAGTCCAGCTACCCTACGAAGAAAACTCATTTCAGCCGCTTGTATCCGCGATCTCATTCTTTCGGTCATGACCCAAAGCTCATGACCATAGGTGAGGGTGGGAACATAGATCGAACAGTAAATTGAGAGCTTTGCCTTCCGGCTCAGCTCTCTCTTCACCACGACGGTCCGGTACAACGACCGCATTACTGCAGACGCTGCGCCGATCCGCCTATCGACCTCACGCTCCAACCTTCCCTCACTTGTGAACAAGACCCCGAGATACTTGAACTCCTCCACCTGGGGCAGGACCTCATTCCCAACCCGGAGGGAGCAATTCACCCTTTTCCGACTGAGAACCATGGCCTCGGATTTGGAGGTGCTGAGTCTCATCCCAGAAGCTTCACACTCATGTGCAAACCGTCCCAGTAAACGCTGCAGGTCACAGCCCGATGAGGCCATCAGGACCACATCGTCTGCAAATAGCAGAGATGAGATCCTAGTGCCCCCGAACTGGACTCCCTCGACACCTTGGCTGCGCCTAGAAATTCTGTCCATGAAAATTATAGACTCCTGCTCCGGTTGTACAAGGACTGAATGGCACGTAGTAGCGCGCCACCAAATAATAATTATTATTATTTTAGTTTTACTTAGGTTAGTCTGTTTTTATCAAACCAAACCTTTTTAGTATGGTTAAATCATCTGATTTTTTTTTTATTAGCTCTTGTGTACTATCTCCAGAACAGAATGCGGTTGTATCGTCTGCAAATAATATTAGCTTTAGATCTTTTGTGACTTTACAGATGTCATTTAAATACTGTATACTGTACGTCACTTGAGAAACTCGCACATGCGCAACATGTCCACCTACTCGACTCACTTAACTTGTGAGCCCACATCAGGTTCATGTTTCACTTGTTGGCACCCTCATGCCAGTGTTGGTGAGTCAGTCCAGTGAGTCTAAGTTCGCGAGTGCCCGAGTTCTCTGAGCGAGCGAGCAGCTCGGACGGTAACATGAATTGGAAAGGAGAGTTGACTTGAGGCAAGGAGCAGATATGTTGCTTTTTCCACTGGGTTAATACATTCACACAAATGCAGTTAGACCAACAGTTGCACAATTAATGCCATGTCACCTGGTATCCTCGTGAACGAGTTAACAGAGGCAAGTATCCGCCAGTCCCGGTTCAGTACAAAACTGCAAATTTTGGTGTCGATCAGATACCAACTGAAGACAGGGCCAGAACTGTCGCTACTGATAATGATACTAGGATTTCAAATTTGAATTATTTTTTATTTTTTTGATTTTTGCCTTTGTTTTTGTGATCATGATTAATATGACAATAAAACACTTTTTAGGAAAACCAAAAATGTATATTGTTATCAATGAACTTATGTGTGAACAAATAAACAATTGTGTTTCTAACATATTCCCTAAGTTTGTAAACAATATAACAGTATATAAACATAACAATATGAAATATGAAGGCTAAACATAGAAGAGAACGAAAAAATATATTGGAAATCACATCACGCTAGTATCGATCCGATACTGAGACCACCCTTGGTATACTATTGATATTAGGATCTATCTGCCCATCCCTAGTATGCAGCTATTTTGTGGATGCCAATGAAAGGCTGACTGGTGCACAGCCATCCTGCCTCATTGTGAGTATGCCGACATTGCGATGCATTCATCAATGGAGTTGTCATTTGTTTTGAAGCTTTTACTCTGAAGGTACAATCACATCAGTCCTTCTGCTGCTGCTGGCTTGATGCATCTTTCCCTCTCTCCTCTCCTCTCTCTCTCTCTCTCTCTCTCACTCTCCACTGTCATCCAGCACTGTGCCGATGCCTTGTTAGACCTGGAGCAGCCTACGGGAGGGATGAGCTGCCGGGCAATTGGAACAAAGACCGCATAAAATACAAAAAATAAAAATAAATCAAAGAAACAATTTGAAGGAAGTGCAAGGACACCAACTCAGGCAGGGGATTGTGTTCACAATCTATGCACGTGTGTGAGTGTGTGTGCCTTGGACTCCCACTCAGTGATGTAAAGGTGGATATTGGCATGTGGAGGAGCAGGCACAAAGGTAAGACTCGTGACACTCTTTGGACTGAGCAGGTTTTGTACTCTTGCAGCTTTTTCAGCCTTTCTTTGAATGTGACAATTCTGTCCAGTATGACTCAACTGTTAACTCCCAGGAAAAAGGTAGAGCCACTTTAGCAGTACTAATAGGCGTCGTCTTTCTCTGGTCACAGGGCATTTGAAGTAATATACTGGAAAATAAATATATGCGTGTTTGACGGGCCCTGGCGAGGTCCTCGGGGTTCGGTGGTGACGGAAGAACATACTAAGCTCTTCCTCAGTTTTGGAGGTGTGGTGGGGAGGGAAATGCGGTGCATTTGCCGTGGGATTTTTCAAGCCCATGACGACACTTTTCTTTCTCCGGCATCTCTGGGATGCGAAGGCAATCATGAAGTAGCATGGAAGGTGTAAATGTGTGTGAATGGATGAGGTTAGGCGGGTGTGACAGGTGTTTCCCATGACGGCTGGACAACAAGGTGGTCCTTTAGACATACGAAGTTGGCTGTGTGCTGTGAGTCAAAGTGGCCCTGCAGCAGAGTAGCACTGTCCTTTTTATTGTAACCCCAGAAGAGTGGGCAAGGATCTAAAAGCCTTTGCTTTTTTTGCACACCTCTACGCTGACTTTAAGTAGGAGAAATAGGACTGAATTATAGATGAGTTATGTCCCAGCTGTGGGACACAGCCACTTTGTCCTGTCTTACTTCCACTGATAGTGGCATGGCTAAGGCAGTTCCGTGCCAAATAAATCTCTTTATGATGCACAGTAAAGTTGCTTAAATAAAAGAGACGTAGTCATCCTATTGTGTTTATACGTGTTTCCTTAGGTGGTTGAAATTTGAGACTTTGTGGCACATCAGGGCTTTGACAACCCCGCTGTCGCTAAGCGAGAAGGATGCTAATGGAGGAGAGTGAGGATGCAGGCATTACCGCTGCAAGACAGAGCAAAAGGGAGCATCACATGAGAGCGTGTGTGAGGCGTTTCCATAGAAACCTGACAGGGGTGTGTTTGGTCCCTGGAGATGGTGCGAAACCAGAGGGGAGTGAGGGAGAGATGAGAGGGGAAGAGAAAACTCTCCTTGTTAAGAAGGGGGCAGGGGGATGGGAAGGAGATGATGGAGGGAAGAAGAGCAGGTAGGAGCGTCTCCCTCATCCTATTGTTTGTTTTCTCGCCTCGCTGGCTTCGTCACCCTCTGCACGCAACCTTTTTTTCCCCCCACATTTCAAGCAACTTGTAGGGCTCGTCATGGTTATATTGAAGTCGGAACAGCACCAAGCCACTGTCATCCTTCAGTTCCATTCTTCAGTCTTCATTGTATTTGCTGCAACGTGTATGAAAAAAACACAACTTTATGACTGAACTAATGAGCTAACATCCCTGCCAGGAATCATCGCTCACAGCAGCTGGTGTCCTCTTGGTAGTTGTCCTGCTTTTTCAGATAAAATAAGTCAATGTGATGTGTTATTAATATAATGTGTGGAATTCAACAATGCGCCTGTCAACATGCGCTACGTTGCTACAGGTGATGTTTCTGACCAATCCAAAATCATCTAACCGAGTTGTAGGAAGAAATGATGAGTCAATTCAATTTGTGATTTTTCACGGTTGTAGGATGTAGCAACAAGTGTGATTACGTAACACCTGACTTGAACGCATAACTCCCATTTTCCAAAACGTTTCATCCTAAAGATACGATAATGTGAATGCAGGATAGATCAATACAGGTGGGTTACCTTCTAGGACTAAACATGCAATCAGCTATTTTATTTATGTTCCATGCAAAGGAACCCTTGTTAACGTGCTTTACAGTAATCCTTCGATCATTGTGGTTAACTGGTTCCCGGCCCGGTCATGATAAGTGAATGTCTGTGAAGTAAGATTCTTATGTATTATGGAATATTTTTGGAGTTAGAGCATAGAAATCCTGTTTTACGACCCTCTAAATACGTTTTTTAACATTATCAGATCCCTCTAGACAAATGAAATAACACCCCTGTAGTGGCTTTTATACTCATCCTACCCAATAAGAGCAAGTAAGCCATTTAAGACATACATGGTTAATGACTTGTGCTTGTGTGTGTTGCTATAAATGTGTTCCCATGGGGAGCTGAGTGCCAGGCAGACAGGGAGTGATGTTGGGGTTTAGAGTTAAATTTTAGCTTGGCAGTAACTGCAGCAACCTGTGTTTTTATGAGGGATTATTGTGCCTGCTGTGACATAATTCAAACCTGCAATAAAAGCCCTTTGCTCCGGCGATCAAGTCTCACCGAACATTGCAGTAACATTACTGACACCTAGTGACCAGTGTGGAATACTACATATCATTCACAGCATTTTTGAATGCATCTTCTGAATGCAGCACATTTATATTTAGTTCATTTAGCCATTTTTATGTTTGAAAATGCTTAATTTAGGCAAAAAATATGTAGATTTTGCTTCAATAGGCATGTTTTTGAATAAAAACAGGTCGTATTCAACAACAAAACAGCATTATTCGTGAAATTATATTTTTGAAAAATTGTGACAGAGTGAAGCCGCGAAATTCAAACTGCGAAGTGGCAAGGGACGACTGCAGTGGGCGTCAACTGGTTTGTCTGCGGCCCCCACCGTCACCCCTCAATGACAAGTGGCGACCCAAACTGTGGAAATTTAAATGAACTGTTTGTTTGCAGCGGCTGCCTGGGCAACCACCTTGTGGTGATGTAGCAAGCGAGTAGCACAGGCAAGAATGGTCATTACATTGTTTTGTTTTTTCATTCCCAACAAAAAAGACCCGTGACCCACTGAAAACGGCTCAGTCACGACCCACCACTTGAGAATCACCCCTCGAAAGTATCTAATGCATCAGCTATTTGAATAGTGGGATATTACACCAGCATTAAACTGCAATAAATTGTACAAAGAAGAAAACGATGATGGCAATGTTGTAGTTTTGTGTCTACTGTTTATTACAAGGGAAAAACATGCGGCTGTAAAATATGGATTATTTTAGTACCCTTCATCATGTCTGACAATTTCAAAACGTGTAAAACTGTACCGAAGTGAATTGTAGAACGATAAACTCATGTAGAAGAGACAGTTGGTAGAACCCAAGTGAAGGGAAGGAGTTGAATGGTTGACACATGCAAGCAAACAATAACAAGAGAGCGTGAACATATACAAGAAAGGAAAACGCAGACTGGCTGGCAGTAATTGTGTACACACAATAGTGCCTGACTGATGAGACGAGGTAAAATCAATACAAAGCAGACAACAAAGACAGGAAAAACATGATTGATCCAACCAGAATATGACACTGATAAACGAAACACATAGTTAATAGGCAATCAAAAGTCCAGACAGCCATGCTTTAACTATATTTCTTTTGTGTACATTTTACACTTTGGATCCTACAGATTTATTAGCAGGGCTTGGTTGGTTGGTTGTGATCATGGTGATGCTTTTAAGGAACATCACATGTTTACATTTGGTCAATTTAACATGTCCGAAAAGGAGTAGGATGAAGCAAAGCTTATTTAATCCCACCCCTTCTCCGTGACTACAGTGGATCCACGCACATTCGCAATTCAGCATTCATTTGATTTGGTTTCTCCAAAAATAGACATGTTTTTTTGTGTCTTTACAGTTCACTGATAATGTTTGTTGAACGTCTGCACTTTGGTTGGCGGTCCTTGAACGTACCAAAGTTGTGTGCTGTGAGACAGAAAAAAAAGTTTGTTTGGATACAGAAGCACTAGCTTCAACAGTCAATCCAGCCTCAAAACTTGCAGTGAGGTGAACACAACTATGTGTAAAAAAATCTACATTTTTATGGGCTTTTCAGTTTCTTGCGGTTTTTCACTATTTGCTGTTGGTCCCGGAATATAACCCCTGCGAAAAGCGAGGATCTACGGTACTGATAATTCATTTTTAACACGTTGACGCTTACAATAAAGTAATCCCTTGTTTATTACCCAATATAGTAGACAAAATCAGAGAAAATAAGAAATTGAAGACATAAATAAGACGTGTGTTGCAATAAATGTGTTCTGGACGTGTGGAGGACAGGAAGAGACGTCGGGCGTTCAGAGTTGAGGTTTAGCTTTGACGGCCGCAACAGTAGTTATTATTATGATTATTATGTTATTATTGTTCCTGTTATGAGATGATTCAAATCTGCAATATAAGCCTGTTCTGGCGATCAAGTCAGGTGCTTGTGTGTCTCACCAAACACTACAGTAACATTACTGACACGTAGTCACCAATGTAGAATACTACATTACTTCACGTCCTTGAATGCATCTTCACAATCTTCTTCCTTATATTTTTATTTTAGTTCATTAAGCCATTTTTACGCTTGCAAAGGCAAAGAATGTAAAAATGTGCTTAAATAATCATATTTGCTGTACTAATAATAGGCTGTACTCAACCACGAAACAGCATAATTTATAAATTCGTATATTTTTGAAAAGCCATGATAGAGTGAAGCCGCGAAATTCGGACTGTGACGTGGCGAGGAACGACGGTAATTCATATCGTGCGTATGTAGTCCCTAAAAATGCATTCTCTTCCTGTGTTTAAGTCTCAATTTTAATAGAGAGATAAAGGAATAAAGAATGTGTAGCAGTTTACTTATTTAGTGATGAAGGAAAATAGAAAATGAAAAAGAAAGCAATAATACATAAGTAGAATAAATAACTGTAAAGTCATAAATATTTACGAAATAAAGAGATCAATTCTGTAAATAATAAATACAGGAGTAAAGAACTGACAGAAACATTGTATAATGTATGAATATGTGTAGAATATAAATTAAGCAAGGTAATGCTCAATGCATGAAGTGTATTTTTTTTTGTTATCTATTAAATTAACCAAGAAAAAAACAAAACAACCCCAACACCAACCCAATCCCAGGTTTCTATTCGTAGAAATTTACACAAAACAATCGAGAAGACATACAAATACAATACTAAAAAGCCATTCATCCATCTCTTCACTTATCCTCACTAGGGTATGATGGAGCCTTTCCGTTCAATCGCAGGGCACATGTAGACAACAACCATACATACCTATGGACAATTGCCAATTAACCTAACATGCATGTTTTTGGAATGTGGGAGGAAGCCGGAGTACCCGCAAAACCCACACACGCACGGGGAGAACATGCAAACTCCACACAGAGATGCCCAATGGAGATTCAAACCCGAACTACTGACCGTGTGGCCAACATGTTAACCATTAGGCCAACCGTGGGGCCTTACAATACTAAAAATGATACTAATAATAGTAATAATGAAGTATATTGTTTGATTTTGTTGAAATTGGATTCTGCTGTTAGACGAGTAATTGGTCGTTTATTGCTGTATTGTTGCAAAGTGTGTTATATTTCCAATCCCAGATCTTCCTGTTCAGCAATCCTTTGTGTTGATTTTTATTGATGTGATTTCATTAGACAGTATCAGTATTTTGTGTACATCATCTGTGTATCTCACACATTTTGGAAATATCTATAAAACTATATCTATCTATATCTATCTATCTATATCTATCTGTCTGTAGAGATTGTTTAAAGTTGAGCAAAAAGGCAGGACAACACACGATACACACCTTGATCGTCATATTTGACAAATCTGTTGCGAATACAAGTCAAAAAGTTCAATTAGAATCTCAGAAAATTCCTCTGGAATTGTGACATCCAAACAAAAGCTACTCGAGATGCATTTATCTCCTGGGAAGGAGCCCGGAGAGGTGGCTGTGTTAGACGTTACAAAGCAGAAAGGGGGAAAAAATATCTATCTGAAATGGCATGACTTATTGGGTGGTTTTAAAAGCTTTCTGGGAGTATTTTCAAAATAGCCCCTAAAAACAGGTTTGGCCTGAGGTTTGTGACGCTCAGCGAGAATAGAAAAAAAGCAGCCAGGATGGCAGTCAGTGAAGCACAGTGGAGGAAGCAGTGAGGTTGAATAAAACACACAACCTCCCATTTGAAACACATGTTCGCATATGATATCATGGAAAAAGTCATTTATTTAGTCTGGGGTCAGCATAAAGTATTAACTGCATGGGCATATTTGTAGGTAACCCATAGACATATAACATACAGTAATAAAAGTATTAACTACCAGAATTAAATGAAAGGATTAAAAAAGAGAGAACAACTCCTTACTTTTATCCCTGTGGTTGTCACGGGAAGGGTGTTGCAAAGGAGGGAGAGACAAGCTTATTGGGAGGAGGAAATCTCAATAACGAAGCGACTGCACCACTGAGTAATCGCAGTCAATTTCAGAGTAAAAAATCCTTTTACATGTTCAAGAAAACCATCTTTATCCTTGATGATGGTCGCGGCGTTTGAGCAGCTTGGACCAGGCAAGCAACCAATGTTTATTTCTCCACTGAGCATTTTACGATGTCTAATTCAACTTTACTTTTCACTTTTTCTTTTCTTTTATGCGCTACCCCCAGAAGAGTCTGCTTCATGTTTGGGAGACGTAATGAAGGTTAAAGTTAAAAAATTAACCAAATTGAACAAAAGTGGCCTTGCCTTTTGGCAGTATAGCAAAGCGCCATTATGTACAGTGGAACCGTGATTAGCGTCACTAATCTGTTCCAGAAGGTCCGACTCTAACCAAAACTTACTCTAACTGAATTAATTTTTCCTTTACGAAATAATGTAAATCCAACCCCAAAAATGTTAACCCAAAACCTGTGATTGGCTGGCGACCAGTCCACAGCGTACCCCGCCTCTCGCCTGAAGTCGGGGATAGGCTCCGCCTACCACCGCGACCCTAATTAGGATAAGCCTCCTAGAAAATGGGTGGATGGGTTAACCCAAAACCCATTTTTATAGTTTTACAATTATAGTTTTACATGCAGAAACAAATTCAAAATGCATAGGAATCACGAATGAAAGGGAAAAATGACCAGTTAAGCTTACTTTTACCTTCATTGAAGACTCGATTGTTGACAAAGATCAACATGGTCACCACCTTCGTGTTTTGCTCAAAGTTATTTATTAAATTCAGTGATGTTTCTCACATCAAGTCTTTCCTTATTTTTGATCACAGCTGCAAAATAACCCAAAATGGAGCCAAAGAAAGTTGCAAGTGTCAGCATTTTGATAAAAAAAGTGGGAATGGGCGCGATCAAATCCAGCATCGGTACTGGATGCACAATTTACGTATCGTAATTTGCCGATACCACCTGCGGAGAAATCCAATCCAGCTGGTATCTTTGCTGGTGATTTGCCTGCTGCTTGTAAATGTAATGAAGAGTTGCTGTCGTGCTTTTGATGTTCAACTAACAGTGTGGGTCTATATAACTCCATAGATGTGCACCTCCAAAAAACGCTGCTCATTAGGACTGACGAGTGTAATGCAGACCCTCCCCTCAACCACTATCGCTTGGCTCGCCCACGATACTCAGCCAACAAGCCAAATAGATTTGTAGTTAGCCCGGCCCCGACGAAGATCCACAAATATATATTTGGGGCGGGGGGGGCGGGGGGGCCGAGACTAGAGATCTTGGGCTCCAAAAGGTTGGTGACCACTACACTACAGTTTCTTACTACTGACTATGTATACATTTGCAAAATGAAGAGGATATTTCTTTGTTGCTGTTGCTGTCGCACTGCCGAAAATATCATGCAACAAGTGTGTTTAGATGTTATTGTAGATGCATTTTTAGTCTGACAGAGAAGACGAGGCTAGTCTGCGGGCCTCTTTTGCCGGAGTGTGATTAGCATTGCAGATGTAGGTTTCTGTAGGCGTTCGTTTCAACAAACTCAAGGTTCCCCCATCTCCAGTGCATGATTAAAATGTATCGGTGGTGCGTGGGAATTTCACAAGAGCACAGTGACGCTCCAGCGCTCTGAAAGACTATTTTTTGCTCAGGTATTCTGCACATACTCTCTTTTCTCTTTGTCACACACACAAGGTCTCGTCCCACAGGAGAAGTTCATGTGTTGAATGCCCAAAAAAATCTGCCAAAAGCAATTCATTTTAAGCAGATATTTAGTAGTGCAGTTTTATGCGGGACTGCTGGAAATGGCCATGTGTTCCCTTCAAACAAAGGAAGAGACTTATTATCCCTTTTGGCTGCAAGGAAACAAATGCGTAATTGAAACATAACCATTATAACGCCTATAATCATCATTACCCTCATAATCATATCATTACTATGATGTTTCCTAGCAACTAACTATCAATCACATTATTCTAATGTAGAACCATTTAGTGAAAATCTATACAATTCAACTGGAGTGATAACTATGTAATCCAACTCAAATGTTACATATTCCAAATAATGCACATTTAAATCCTCCCACACATAAACACTATTGATCAGTTTTACTATAAATAGGGGATCAATCAAACTCTGCATCATATTCGCTGCTGAAGACGTCAGTCAGGATGTAATGGTTAATGAAGGTTTCCGTCCCATTTATCAGAAAATCAATAAGCTACATTGGTGTCAATGTCCACAGGCACACTCAGACACCGTTTCCTGTCCACATCTGCCTTGTTATTGTTATTGCTCAGATTAGAATGCTGGAGGTGTTAAGAGCACATGCACATGCACATGCACATTATTAATTAGCTACGTCCGATATTGGCTTTTTTGCCGATAACCGATAACTCTCGATTTCCAATTCCGATATCAACCAATACCAATACTGATATGTGTAACATCACATATCTCCTGTTGTGGAAGGACTGGACTGGACAGGACTGGACTTATTACTGAACAATGGTGGCACACTGCTTTCATCTTATCCACTTGTCTTTGTCCGGTTACGTATTTCATCAGGAAGGCCAAGTGTTCCAAAGCAGGAGACTTTAACGATGGAAGGTTTTTGTGTTCTCGCTTTTCCCTTCGTTTTGTAGTTGTATTTGCTACACAATAAACACCCACCCACTCATCAGTTTATGTCTGCCTTTTGCACCTAATTTCTGTAGTAGAAAGACTGAATGGGGAAACAGTAATTGGTATGGATGTTGGTAGTGATGAAGCAGTACTATATAGTTTCAGCATAACAGAGGAGAAAAAGAGAACTCTTGTTAGCTGAAGGCCAAGTTTGATGCTTCTGTGGTCATTCATTAGTGTAGATGCTCCCAGTCTTACCCTTGGTGTTATCTTGTCAACATCCCACCATACCTGTGCCTGTTCCTGGGTTTTAGCTTCTTTGTGTGCTCCTTATCCAAGCTGGCAAGATGAGATGCTTGATAACCTGTGAATCTGCTTCCTGTCTCCTGTGCCATCTATGCACTGGGGACTATTTGATGGACTCTCATCTTGTTTCAGATTAGCTCTGATTTGAACACCTCAAAGGCGAAAAATGTAATATTCACACCACACTTGTCCCCTTCTGAGCTGTCTTAAACAGAGGCAAGAGGCAGGGTCCACCCTGGACTGCAAGGTCGCCAGTCAATTGCAGGCAATGTTTAAAGGAAGACTAAAGGAAGCTCACTTTCCGTTGTGCAGTTTGTTCTTCATTTTTTGTTAGAATTGTTGAGGTGTTTTAACCATACTGTTACTGACCTCTCTATCGGTCGTGCACTTGCTTTAAATGTTTCAGACATGCTCGTTTCAGACAAGGTGCATTCAGGAACATCGCATGTTTATGCTTTTACAAATCGTACGTAAGAGCTAGGGCGCTCTTTCTTTGGCACGGGCCAATCACAAGCTATCAGTGCACTCACAACAAGCTTGTCAACCCATTGGAAATCGCAGGAGGTCATTTTATCTAACAATATAACAGTCTGACTCAAGGTGCTATCTTACCTTGAACACTAAACTCATCACACAGCAACTTAACACCCAAAAGGTATACCTATAAAGGTATACAGACATGTACCAATACGAGTTTAAAATTAAAAGAAACAACTCTTTTAAACTTTTGCCATGATTCATTGTGTCTGAGCAACACATCCATTGGGGCGCTGCAATGATGTCAGCCTCCCTCTGGGCTTCTCTCGTGCCCTCTGGTGGACAAAGCAGGCATAGCAGTGCCATCCACCATTTTCTATGCTGCTTGTCCTCCAATGAAACTTTGCTCAAATGAAATGTATTATGGGAAAACTTTTTTAAAAATTAATTTGCATTGGTACTTGCATTGGTACATGTTTGTATGTTTATTCAGTATATCTTTTGAGTGTTAAGTTGCAGTTTGAGGAGCTTAGTGTTTGTGAGTCAGACTGTTATTGAGTAATGACTTCCTGCAATTTCCAATGTGACAAGCTCGTTGTGAGTTTTTTCATAGCTCATGATTGGCTCCTGTCAAATAAAGAGCTCACTGACTCATGTGCCATTTTGTGACGTGGACAAGTCATATATCCCACTTCTTGGGGGGGCTGGAGTGGGTGGAGTGTTTTGGGTATCCTTCCACAAGCTTCTCACAATAGTTTTTTGGAGTTGTGGCCCATTCCTCCTGACAGAACTGGCGTAGTCGAGTTTGTAGGCCGTCTCGCTCGCACACGCCTTTTCAAATCTGTCCACAACTTATCAATAGGATTGATATCTGGGCTTTTTGATTGCCACTCCAAAACATTGACTTTGTTGTCCTTAAGCCACTATTTTGGTGGTATGCGTAGGGTCATTGTCCATTTGGAAGACCCGTTTATCACCAAGATTTAACTTCCTGGCTGATGGCTTGAGATGTTGCTTCAATATTTCCACGTAATGTTCTTTCTACATAATGCCATCCATTTTATCAAGTGCACCAGTTTGTCCTGCAGCAAAACATCCCCACAACGTGATACTGCCACCCCCACACTTCACAGTTGGGATGGCGTTTACACGCGTGCTCCTTTTTCCTCCAAATGTAACGATGGTCATTATGGCCAAACAGTCCCACTTTCGTTCTATCAGACTACAGGACATGCCCCAAAAATTAGGGTCTTTGTCCCTATGTACGATTGCAAACTGTAAGCTGACCTATTTTATGTTGCTTTGGATTAATGGTTTCTTCTTGGTAGAGTGGCCTTTTAACCCTTGTCGGTGCAAGACTCTTTGACTGTTGATCATGACACACCCTTACCAACTTCACCCATCATCTTCACAAGGGTTTTGGGATTGATTTGCACATTTTTCACCAAAACATGTTCATCTCTGAGGCACAGAACATGTCCTCTGCCTGTGCGGTACGATGGCTGGACATTCCCATGTTGTTTCTACTTGCAGATAGCTCTTTGAACGGGTGAATGTGGCACCTTGAAGCATCTGAAAATTGCAGCAAAATTGCACAGGATAAACCAGACTTGTGGAGCTCCACAATTCTTTTCCTGATATCTTAGCTGATGTTCTTTTTATTTTCACATAATGCCAAACAAGGAAACGGTGTGTTTGAGGCGTGGCCTTAAAATACAGGCACAGATATGCCTTCAATTAACTCAAATCTTGTCAGTTAACCTAACAGAAGCTTCCGAAAATATGTTGAAAGACACACTATAGTTATCTTTATGTATGTAAACTTTTGACTTTGAAGAAAGTCAAAAAAAAGAATGATTTATGGTAATGCAACTGACCTAAAACGTGATAGGTTTAGTCTGATTTGATTTCAGATAATGAAAAATAGTAAAAAAAAATATTTGTGTTTTTACATGGAATATATAAACTTCTGGTTTCAACTGCACGTATTGTTTTTTTTTGGCTTCTGACTTAATTCACAGATTGTGTGTGTTTCCTCATTGTTTCTGACTAAACTTAGTAATACTCGAGCAAAAAGAACAAGGTGGCACATTATTTTTAAATTATCTCAGAGAATGCTGACTCAGCAGGGGATTATTGCGTCCTGTGCAATTAAAGCATTAGTAAGGGGCACACCGATTTCCTTTGTTCACGCCATAATTAAACAAGACTAAGCACAATACACTAAAGAACATTGTGCAAATCTGCGACAGTCCATTAAGTCTTTGCTTCACCGCTAGAAGGGGTAAAAAAAATCTTGTATAATGTTTAGTCTATTTCTGTTCACAGAACACCTGAAAAAGCATGATTGTAATCTATTGTTATAGCATTTGTTGTGTTTGCAACTACATTGGTGTGAAAAAGTGTTGGCCCCCTTCCTGATGATTTATTGCATGTTTGTCGCACATACAAGTTTCAGATCATCAAACAAATTTAAATATTTGTCAATGACAACACAGTGAACATAAAATGTAACATAAATGGGCCACCCCTAGCAGCAACAACTGCAATCAAGCGTTTGCGATAACTTGCAATGAGTCTCTTACAGCGCTGTGGAGGAATTTTGGCCCACTCATCTTTGCAGAATTGTTGTAATTCAGCCACATTTCCAGCACGAAGCGCGTTTTTAAGGTCATGCTACAGCATCTCAATAGGATTCAGGTCAGGACTTTGAACTTTGAGTCATTTTGGTTGGCCGGTCACTCCTGGGACGGTTCACCACTGTTCCATGTGTTTGCCATTTGTGGATAATGGCTCTCACTGTGGTTCGCTGGGGTCCCAAAGCTTTAGAAATTTCTTTTTAACCTTTTCCAGACTGATAGGTCTCAATTCATCTCAATTATGTTTTAACAGGGGGGGCAATCACTTTTTCACACATGATGTCATTGACTAATATTTAAATTTGTTTGATGATCTAAAATATTTATGTGTGACAAACAAAGACTAAGAAATCAGGAAGGGGGCAAACACTTTTTCACACCACCGTAAGTAAAAAAATGAAAACATCGACATGGACACATGGACATCGAGTTGACAGTCCAGGGCTTTTAGCTCGATGGCCAGTGCTTTTGACTGTCATTCTGCGGAAGCATGCCTTGCCAGCTTAGTATAAAACAGTATTGTTTTGCATGTTTGCATTAGTGTGTAAGCGTCTATTTCAGGGGTCACCAACCCATCGATTGCGAGCCATTAGTGGCGGTCGATTGCGAGAATATTAGAAAATAAATGTATTACTTCCTTTCCCTCCCGCAGAGTGACCAACAGTCACACATTTTGACCACTGAACACGCCCGTACGCCTCGCCGCCCTCCAGGCACGCAACCCGGATGCAGAAAGTTTTCATTGGGGTGGCCAAGGTGAGACCATTACTCACATAGGTCTACCTATCATAACTGTAACCAGTTCTTCAAACACAATGCATTAAAATGTTGAAGAAAATGGTCTCCTAATTACAAAAGCACCCATATAATGTTTCCAAAAATAACAGGATCTTTGTGGTGTTAACAGAAAGTGTGACATAAACAAGAAGGCGTTTTTGATATGATGCTTGTTTAGCTGCCAGCCCGCTCCTCCTGACCCGCGTTATTATTCTTGATTGCTGTTTGCTTTAACATCAACTACCGCTTCTCCAGCGTTTGGCCCATATTCTATCATTAGCTTTCATCATCGCTTTCTCTTGTTTGCGCTCTTGCTGCCGCCCACCGTCATAGACTTCTGCAAAGGAACACCAGACGTAATGGAAAATGCAAAAAAATTCATAGCACTTTAAAGTAATGTTCATTTTACATGGCTACGTGGAAGCAAACGTGCTTCAAAGACTGATGGATGAATTAGACTTGTAAGTTTAATAAACCCAACTTAGAGAATGCAAAGGGAAGGAGGTGGCACACCCCCCAAGAAAAAAAGAAACAAATGCTTGTGTATTTAATATTATGTGTAGTGATTATGTGTAATGTAGTCTGCTGTGCAGCCACATCTATTCATTTCTCAAGTCCTTATACAATCATTATGTCAGTTGTATATCTTTTCATTATTTAATTAAGGCACTGGTTGCCATCAGCTGTATGCTGTACCTATTTATTACTGTACAATGTTTCTGTCGTCTATACTCCTTTATTTATGTATTCTTTACTGCTACTGTAAATAAGCTTTCTACAAGCACTGTTAACTTATTTACTTTATCATTTTCTTTCACTATTAGAAACGTGTTAATTTGGTACATGTTAAACACAGGAAGTGAACAAACTGTTACAATTGGTGTAAGCCAGTGGTTGGACCCCAATGCAGAGAAGACAAAAAGCAAGGTGTAGTGGAAAAGTTGAATACAAAAGTCATACTCCAACGGAGTAGGAAAAAACATACAACACAAATGCACAGAAACGTCTTAGTCACATTTTTTTTTTTTTTTATTGACTGAAAAACATTTGCGTTCTTCCCTTTTATCTGTATCTGAAGTACATGCGCCCTATTTTTCTCCAGGAAAAGTTCCAGTACTTTGTTGTGAAAGTCTTATCACCCCCTGGTGAGCTGGGATATATAATCCTTCATCTTGGCAGTCAAATTCATTCGGCACCTCTGGCATAAACATATCTTGCATTTGACATGCTCTCCAGCTGGTGCTGTCAAAAAAGGTGGATTTTTCCTCTCTATGGAAGGACAGCAGTGACAAGCACCTTCCGGCTCGTGCACACCCCCACCCGTCAGGATGACACAAGTACTGTATGTGCCTCCCGTATGACATTTCTGTATATTTTATTTACCGATTTGCAAGAATAATGATGTCACGCTTACATTAAAGACATTATGCATTATGACAGCGCTGCAGAAAGTCATGGTTTATAATGTTTCTGCAACATTATGTTATTGGCAACATGCTGACAAACAGAAACTGTTCAGTGCGTACTCAGAAGGTAGGCAGGGCCACAGAGTAGTGATGCCTACGGAGCAAAACAGAAATGAAACTACAAAAGAAGAGACTGAAACAGGAAATCATAATGAAAACAAGTTATACCAGGCCCAAAGTCCAACTTGTCACGCGGAATGTGAAACAAATATTTCATATTTTGTTACTATTCTTTTTTTTTTTCATCATGCCTGCCTCCACTGACCGCACATCACTGGAGAACAGCACGGTACACATCAGACTTACACACTACATAGAGTAAAAGCAGCACGAATCACAGTGATTTGTTGACATTGTATGCATCATAATACAAACGAGTCCTCCTGCTGCACTTGTGACTCAAGGAAGGGGAGTTGCACATTTTAGCACCCAGGATGGCGTTGCTGGAATGTTGAGCACAAAGTGCAGGTACAAACAGGTTGTTCGAGAGATGAACAGCGCTCCCAGGGAACAGCTGCTACACTAAACTAAGCGCCGTGCGATGCCGTCGGCCCCGTGAGCTGCAGCCTTAATGCACTCAACCTTTGTACATTATAAAGCCCTCCAAAGAACACAATAAAAGCAGAAGCGTAGTGCCTGGCCAGTGTGTTTGCTGTTGTGGAGCCACTGAGCCATCCCTTTGTGTGAACACGACATCCCTATGTGCGAGCACACTTCTTGCTGAGGGGCAACACAGCTGCTTGCTCCCACATCACAAAAACATGCATCTTAGGCGAGTTGGACACTCTAAATCGTGTAGTGTGATTGTGAGTGTTTGTATGTGTCGGGTGATTGACTGGTGACTGGCGTACTCTGCCTCTTGCCCGTAGTCGGTCGGGACAGGCTACAGGTCACCTGTGACCCCTAATGAGGACAGGCAATATAGAAACTGAATGGATAGTCCAGATATTGGTTGAATGGGATTATATGGTTGATGTAGCCATGCACTGATGCCATTCCACACGGTGTCCCTAAAGTCCGGACACAAGGGTAAGGTTTTGTGTTGTTGCATCGAGGTCACGTGACTCTTTCAAAGCAGAGTAACCTTCGCATCACAAAGGTTGGAAATCATACTGAAGATTGTATTTGTTAATATTCCAGTTGAATAAAACGTAGTTGAAAATGTCATTTCCGGAAAAGATGCTTTTTCGTCTGTGTCCAGACTTTAGGGGGTTGATTAGGGGCGTCCAAACCTTTTTCATTAAGGGCTGCAAATGTGTGGATTTTTGTTTTTTGTCAAATTGTTTTTTTTTCTCTGTTTTTTCCACAGAAACCACATCCCATAATTTCTAAGTATATAATACAGGTAAATGTACCACCGTGAGAAAAGTCCAACATTTTACGTCTTTATGTCTTTACACTTCACTGATAGTATTTTTTGTCAGATTTTGCACTTTGTTCGGCGGTCCTTCACCATAGTTGTGTGTTTCCGAGTCACCTATTCATGAATCATCTTACATTACCATTGATTAGTGGTGAGTACCTACACATTTAAGTGTACTTTAAATGTGTTTAATAAGTAAACAGTGGCAGTTGAAGAGAGAAGGGGAGGGTTCTGGAGCTGAATCTAATATAATCATTACAATGGTCACTTTTATTGCAAAAGGCATTCCGAAATTGGAGGAGAACGTCAACTTTAAGCCAGCGGGATAGTTTGGAGGGGTTCGAGTGAGCCGTGTGTCAAAAATACATGGTTACACATGGTTTTCACCATTTGCTGGTGGTCCCTGGGCATAACCCCCAGGAAAATATACATATTGATGTTATGGTTACACCTGTGGTGGAGGAACAAATGTAATTTCACAAATGCATGTATACGTGCATACTGCCTGGGTGTCTGTGTCTAACTACCTAACCAACGGAATGCTCACTGCTGCATATAGCAGATGTGCACAGGAGGGAAACCAACAGCACACTAACCAAGACATCTGGCTTTGAGTTCAGACAATTCAAGGAGCGCTTTATAAGATTACATAAGTTAGTGGCTCTGTCCACTGAAACGCGGTCAGCTGTTATATTCTGTAGTTTCTCGGTTGGCCTTCCTGTGACTTTCCAGCAGGAATATCCCTACAGATGTGTTCAGCACATCAAAAAGTCAGCTGACAGCCCCAAATACCTTGTCATCAATAATTTGCGCTTGCTATTGTGAGTGTGCAAGGCACGTATTCACTGTGTAAAGCACTCAGAGAAAAGGACAACAAAGAAGCAAGAGCAATGTTTTTTTTTTTCCCAGTGTTATTCAATTGCAATCATGTGAGCATGGTTGCTTGTGATGCTATCCCAGCTGACCGTGGGCCAAATGCAGACTACGCCCTGGACTGGTTGCCAGTCAATCACAGGGCACATGTAGACTAACAACCATTATAAAATAAAATATAATAAAATGCATTCTATTCTATTCTATTCTTCTAATGTGTTCTGTTCCCAATCTACATGAAGGACAACAATAAGCCTGTTACGAATGTTTGCTCCCTTAACCACACTCGTTCGACAAACACGCTTTCTGTTTAGGTTGGCTTGAGCGGTGGCTTCCGTTACCATGGCAACTGCACTGCTTTCTTTTGCTATCTTCTTTTCCTCACCAACAAATACATTGAAAACGAGTCAGTGTGAAACAAATATCATTAGGCAACATTCTCCTTTGTGATGGAAAACCTGATGCCAATAACAGCACCAATGAAGACACGTGTACTTCAAAACAAATCGAAGGCCAAAAACAACTCCCAAGTATGTACATTTCTCGACTCATGAATTAATATGATGTTTTTATGAAGTGAATCCATGTACTGTTAACAAACACAAGTAGTAGAAGATATAACATGACAATTAGGGATCAGTACAGTAGATCAGTACAGACCAATACAGTAGATCCTGAGTTTATGTTCCGGGACCACGTTGACGTTCTCCTCCAATTTCAGAACCCACCCTTTCTCTCTTCAATTGCCATTGTTCGCTCGTGACACAATCCCGGTTTAAACCCTAAATATGCCTACACACTTCCATCCATCCATCCATTTTCTATACCGCTCGCCTACACACTTATTAAACATATTTAAAACATAACATGAATAGGTACTCACCACTAATGAATGATAATCTAAGATGATTGATAGAATAGATTGTATTGGAGTCACATCGTATGGTGCATTCAAGGACCGCCGAACAAAGTGCGAAATCTCAACGCTTGACGAAAAACATTATCAGTAAACCATAAAGACACAAACATGTACAAATTGTGGGCTTTTTTTTAACAGTGTTTCCTGTGCATTTGACCTGTGTTATCATGTATTTATAAATTATTAGTGTTATAGGGTGAAAGAGATGTGTTTCTGTGGATAAAAATATAAATATGGTTGAAAATATTTGTAGAGAAAAATAAATAAATAAAAGAATTTCTCCAAAAATCCCTAAACACACACAAGGCTGGACTTTTTTTTTTACCGTATTATGTGTTATTGCACTACAAATTTGAAGTGAGCTGTTCTGTATTTATTTATTTATTTATTTATTTATTCTTATGCTATTTTCTTATTTTTGTTATCTTGCTTTGTTTGTTTTATTTTTAAGTTTGTGACATTTTTGCAGAGCTGCTGGAAATGTGAATTTCTCTTGGAGATGAATAAAGTATCGAGCTATCTATCTGAATAGTAGGGGTGTCACAAGATCTCGCAAGATTAAAACGTCACAAGATTTCTCATTCAGAAAAAACCTGTCTCGTGGGCACTCGGCCTGGGACGTTCATTAATTCATGAATTAATCACACAATAAATAAAAATGAACTACATCATTTTGCCAGTCTTAATACATTGCCATGTGCATGTGTGTCTGTTTTCCCCGTCTCTTGCCTCCAAACAGGTAGGAAGAGAGTTCACTCCGTGAATTCATTTCAGCACCTTGAGGCGTTTCTTCAGTAGAACAACGGCATGAACGGAGTGAGCCCAGTCTTACAGTCTCTTTGTCTCGGTGATGGCCGCTAGCATACACGCAGTGCAGAAGAGTGTAACGTAGTATAAATTTAATTAACTCTTTCAATACCAAAGACGTATTTATACAATTTTGTAATCTGAACACCTGATCCCAAAGACGTATTTATACCTCTTTTACGTGTTTTTTCGCGAGAGGCAAAAAGAGGTGATGACGAAACTGCAACCTAAAGGATGTCACTTTTACAGCAGTTTTGAGCCGTAAAAACGGCCACAAGATGGCAGAAGTGCATTTGATAAGAGCTCGGCGTGTGACTTTGAATGGAATAAACGTACATGACGGCGAGGAGGAAGTGGAAGAATGTAGAGGAGTCTAGCGTGCAGAAGGTTACGCATTGTAGGGAAATTTGAACGCATGCACACACATAGTTCAGTTCCAAATGTGAAAATGGTAAACAGTTCATGGTGTTATTAAAGTTATTTTGATGTAAACAACCCTTTTTTGTGTTGTTTATGTTGTGCTATAGTTGCTTAGATATTTGAGCTGTCACAAAAGCAAACAATTTGTATCAAAGTTATGCCTGAACTGTATCTTCACAAAAAGCTGGTTTTCTCCCTTTTTTAGTCGGAAGCTATTTTCCTGAAACTGACCTATGTCCTACTTCAGATTACTAAAGAACGGAAAAAGGTAGAATGAAACTTTCTTTTCTGATGAAAGACATGAGTCTAATCTTTCTTTAGGTTCCATGTTTATGTAGTCATAGAACACAATATTCTGTGTGCCTTGAAAGATCCGTCAAAATCATCTAAAATGGCCGGTAGTGAACGGGTGGTCTTTTGAAAAATGACTGGGACTGAATGAGTTAACAGAATGCAAGTTATTGTGATATTTTTAAAAATGTTTTTTCATTGCACTTTTCTTAAAAAAGTAAAAGTAAAATCTCGTCTTGTCCTCGCAGACCCAATATCGTCTATCATCTCATCTCTCATCTCGCGTGACACCTCCACTGAATCGTGGACATGCAGGGATCCACTCTACTGCAATGTTACACATCAGATACCAATACCAATTTGATGCTGATATCAACCTTCTTTTTTTCCATTCTTGTTATAGTCATAGATTTAATGGCCCCCAACATCTTCTGCTGGCAAAAACAAACATTAGAACACAGAAAACAAAGAAAAACGGGTCCAAGGAGATTTCGTGAAAGAATCATAATGAGCGTCATAGTAAAGAACAATAAAATGGAGAAACAACCAAGTTCAAGAAGATCCCGTTTGTCACCTACACCACAAAACAGACATGAATTGTTTTTCTTTAATATATTAGCATATCTTGAGCCACAATGGATTCATATCCATGTTTAATGAACTAAAATGTGAATAATATCAGCGTGTCGCCACACACCCAGATTTTCTGAATGCGGAGTCTGTTGGCCTTGGTGATCTGTGCACAACATATTGTATAAGAACGGATGGAACACAGCGACAAATCAACAAGGGACTCTGTTGCATGTCCCTAACCTTCCAAGCGTGCAAGCATTCTTACTCACTGTGTTTGTCGGCTGCTTTTGGGATTAATTAGCAGCACAGTGCTGGGAAGTGTGGCCACTGCAGAAGAACTGAAAAAAATTCTCACCTCACGTTCATTTAAAAATTCAGTGATAACTGTATTGCAATCAGGCTCACAGTCTGGAGATTCAGGTTTGAATCCCCATTGGAACATCTCTGTGTGGAATTAGCATTTTCTCACGGTGCCTGTGCGGGTTTTTCTCCAGATACTTCGGCTTCCTCCCATTAGCCTGACATGCATGTTAGGCTAATGGGAGACTCTAAATCAGGGGTGTCTAAAGTGATACAATTTCACATTTTCCGTATGCGGCTCTCTGTGGGAAAAAGTTTGGACACTGCTACTCTAAATTGTCCGTGTGAATGATTGTTTGTCTATTGGTGTCAAAGTCAGCTGGGATAGGCTCGCTCTGTCGTGCCCTAATGAGGACACCCCTGAAAGGAAGAAGATGGACCCATCCATCCATCCACATATAGACAAACCATTTCACACTCACATTCATACCTATGCACAATTTAGAGTCGCCAATTAACCTAACATGCATGTTTTTGGAATGTGGGAGGAAACCCACTCACGCACGGTGAGAACATGCAAACTCCACACAGAAATGCCCAAGCGGAGATTCGAACCCAGGTCTTCCCGATCTCCAGACTGTGTGGCCAACATGCTAACCAAAAAGACTGATGGATAGATAAAATAAAGGAGCGGTAATTACAGGAACCTGAGCACATGAGCAGGACCAGCTGCACATTTTGGATTTTGTGATGTTCTAGTCAACTCCATGCCCAAAAGAGTTAAGGCAGTGTCACAAAATAATGGCAGCCACATAAAATATTCACAGCTTGGACACAATTTGGACATTTTCACTATATGACTTTATATATTTATATTTATATATCACTTTAAGTATTTGCAGAAATGTCAGGGGTGTACACTAGATCCCCATGTTACATTTAGAGACCGCCCTTAAATATCAAATAAACAAGAGTAATTGAAACGCCCATAAGAATGTGGATGTGGTGCCAGCAGCAGGAAGTGCAAGATATTTATGTTGGGAAAGTGTGCGCATGGCCTTCCCAGCACGCCTTGTGTTTGTGTTGATGGCAACGTGAGTGAGATAGTGGTATGAGTCGATGACCCTTCGTTCTTTTTTGCTGTGTGGGTGAGTGCTAGCTGTGTTAAGTAAATAAAAGCACTTCAAGATGAAGCAAGTTGAAGTTTTCCTCTGATCATGTTATGAGTATGTTATGTTTTTACGTGGTTACGTATCACGCTGTCGTTTCATGCTTTATGAATGATTACTGGCTTAATGTGAATGAGTTTTCTGCCCAAAAAAAAAAAAAGCCGGCCTAATTTTGGAGCGAAAAAGCAAAACTGGGCCGGTTTTCATACAAATGAAACGATATTTTGACCAAAAATTGCCAAAATTTGCAGGGTTGCAACTGCTGAATCGTGAATATCCGTTGTACCGTTCTACATTTGCAGACATTTGTCTTCTTCACAGCTCTCAATGGTATTTATTTAAGAGTTGCTTAAAATTAAAATTTTAGTTCAGTATGCCATTGATGGGTTGCCTTTGTTGTGTCCACACTACTATTTGTTTGAGTACATAATGGATTCCTTTTACCGGTTTCTGCAGACATTACACTACAAGCCATGGCACCATGTAAGTGCTGTTTACTTTTTCATTGATTGTCGCACGCCAGCTGTAAACATGACTTTAATGGTTTAAATCCGCTACACCATATTCTAATGGGGAAAAAAGACAATACATCTGCATGCCATCTTATGAAACGGCACACAAACAGGATGTGGTTTTCTTGCTTACTGGGGCTTGGAGGTGAATAATTTTCTTGTTTATTGTTGATAGTGCTCTGAAAAGCAAGACTAACACTAGCACGAGTAACCATAAGTGGTTGTAATGTTTCCTGCCCTTTACCCCTTTTAATGGAACACTGAAGTAGAGGGAACTAGCGTGGTGCTCTCAGGTTGCCAAGACATGTGCAAGAGTGCACTCAACATCCCCACATGGTTCGGGTAGAGCTTTGTCATATTTGGAAGGTAATTTGCAGAGCCACTTATTACTCATAAATCATAATTACTTCATGGTAACACCCATTACATTTTCAACCTGGTGCTAGATTCACAGATTCCCGGAGGATTTTCTGTGCAGAATTGCACACAAGTGAGGCTAATAAAAAATATTCCACTAGAGATGATGCAATAAGAGCAACATCATGCAGCAGGTGGACACGGAGCAGCGTTGGCCATTTCAGTTATATGTACAGCCAACGATGACAACAAATATGCTGCACTCCAAAACACAGCGACTAGACTGACTTGTTTTTATTAAAGGGCAAAAAAAGGGATTTTTATTACCATTCCAGCTTTTTTAGTAAGAAAAAGTCTTTCTTGATTTATATTTGATTTCAAATTATTATTTTAATTTACATTAAATGCAATCTGGTGGAATTTTATTAGCCCTGCGGGCAAACTGTTTATCTTGAAGTCCCGCCTTCCTTCATTGGCCGGCTATTCAGTCACTGTACATGCTATTGTTGGACTGTATTGGAGCAATACAGATTTTTGCGGCTTCACTCTATCACGGTTTCTCAAAAATATATTAATAAATCATGCTGTTTTGTGGTTAAATACGGCCCACTATAAGTCAAAAATATGCATATTTAAGCAAATTTCACATATTTTTGGCCTCAATTGAACATTTTTAAGCATAAAAGTGAATAAATTGTACTAAAATACAAATATAAGGCTTTCAGAAGACACAAGAAAAGAGGCGATAATATACAGTATATAGTATTCTACACTGGTCACTAGGTGTCAGTAATGTTACTGTAAGATAAAGAATTTTAGCAATAATAAAAACACGGGCTACACAGACCAAGCTAAAACTCAACTCTGAACCCCCAACGTCACTTCCTGTCCGTCCCGCCACTCAGTTCCACTAGGGAACATATTTATAGCAACGCACATGAGTCTTATTTATCTCTTAAATGGCTCATTTACTCTTATTATGTCTAGTATATTGGGTAATATGAGTACAAAGGTGACTGTATGCATGCTAGTTCATGATTAGAGGGCTCTAATCATGTTAAAAAACGTATTCAGAAGGTCGTAAACAGGTTTTCTATGCTCTAACTATGAAAATATTCCATTCATACTTAAGGAATCCTACTTTGCGGAAATTCACTTATCACGGTCATGTCTGGAATCAATCAACCGCTATAAACGACGAGGGATTACTGTACATATTTTTTCCTTAAAAAATGACATTTTATCAAGATCAATTTTGAGTTACATCCATCCTCACATAAGACTTTCCAAAAGATTGGTGACTTTTGCTGAAGCTTCGTTTGGCTCCTGTTGTATATCACAGTGTGGTCAGGCTGTAAAAATGAAAGCAGATGTCTTCCTCCCACAGGCATTGTCTTAATGATAGTGATGAGTCCATACTTTCTTGTAAGAGGTGAAACCGTGAGCTACATTTCTGCAGGGTGCCCATCTGCCTCTTCATTTTTCCCATGACTTGTCAAACAGATGGTCAGAAATTGTTTCTATTGGCTGAGCTCTTATTCATTTTATAGACCTTAACACCAGGTACATCAATATTATAGACTAGAGGTCTTCAGGGGGGCGTGCCTGCCCTCGGGGGTCGGCAGAGGGTCTGCGATTAGACAATTGTTTATATTTCCCCACCATTATCCATCCATCCATTTTCTTCTCGTCATTACTGAAACATGCAGGATGGTCCAAAAGAGTTAAGTCCCTTGTCACTTGTCAACTGAACTGCAGCGTGTCCTGTTGAAAAACCCAGTCATTACAACAAAGACAAGGGCCTTCAGTCGTGAGGGATGTCCCCTGCAACATCTCCACATAGCCAGCTGTCGTTTGACACCCCTGCACAACCTGACGCTTCCTTGTTCCATCCATCCATTTTCTATGCTGCTTCTCCTCATTAGGGTCACGGGGGTATGCTGGAGCCTATCTCAGCTGACTTCGGGCGACAGGCGGTGTACACCCTGGACTGGTCGCCAGCCAATCGCAGGGCACATATAGACAAACAACCATTCACACTCACATTCATACCTATGGGACAATTTAGAGTCGGCAATTAACCTAACATGCATGTTTTTGGATGTGGGAGGAAACCGGAGTACCCGGAGAAAACCCACGCACGCACGGGGAGAACATGCAAACTCCACACAGAGATGCCCAACAAAGATTCGAACCCAGGTCTTCCCGATCTCCTGACTGTGCTGACCACTAGGCCACCATGCGGCATTTACTTATCATCTTGGAAGTTATTTGTTAAATGTTTCCACATACCTCATGCAATTTGCTCGTACCCCTGGTTGGGAGTCACTGCGCTAAAGGACGCGACAGGGCATTCGGTTTGTTATTACACCGGCCTTAACTGGTGGGCTGGAATGATCCAGACGCAAATGACGTGTTGTAACGGATTTTCACAAAGGAGACTCAAAAATGAGCTCAAAAGATGCCATTGATGTATAGACGATATGTCGTTACTATTTTTATTTCAGACAGTTGAAATACGTTGACAAGCGCAAGGAATATTCTCTCTGTCCCCGTTGTCTGTCACTGCATGCCTCCTTCTTGCTACAAATGTCGACGGACGCAGTTTGCACCTGCCTTTCAAAGAATCAAAAAAAAAAAAGACGCTAAAATAACGACGGTAAACAGGTTTTCAGCATTCATCATTGCATGTGCAAAATGCTTACATTTGCATATTCTCCTCCCAGTATTTTGTGCGTTCTGATAATCTACATATGTTCTGCATATTCATGAAGCCCAAAAAAAATACAAGTGTTATTTAGCTCATTGGACAGAGACAATCCTCGGTGCACACCGCAAGTACATCAGCATTGCACACGCTATCAAGGTTGCACATGCTTTTATACACACGAACCCTTAGTAGATCACGCCCTAAGTGTAAGTACGGAAGTGGGACTTGAGGAACAGCCCTCGTTTCTCTGCATTTGAGCCCACCTGCAATGTCACCACACCCACACCGTGTATTTTCTGAACAGTTTTGTGTTGAGTGCACAACAGCAAGGCATGTTTATATACTGTGTGGCCCTAGGCCCAGTTTAAAAGGTGCTGTCCCTCATAAGAACGCCGCCACCGGCTTGAATATGTTACCAGTAGTGATGTAAAAAGAACAGCTTGAACAAATAAATGTCTATATTCGTCACAATTCCAAGTTAAACAAAATATTTTTGGGCAGAAACTAACTAAGGTCGACGGCACCTTTTGATATAGAACTTTTAATACAGTATTGTCAGGTGTCCCTGCTCCATTTTGTTTCATGAAGTGTGAGTTTGAATACGAATGTCAAAGAAGGAATTCTGCCCCCTTTCTTCGGGTGGCTGTAAAAGTAATCAGCCCAGGAATGTTACATTTTAACAATACCAGCTATGTAGAACATGACTCCTCACTTGGAGCATTTCCTAGCAAAATAAAAGCTTCCTTCTCCAGCAGGAAGTTGACTAATTGGGCATTAACACATTTACCTGTCCGTTAGTCTAGTAGACATCGAAGTGCATAATGTTCTGAGCCAATCATGTATGTATGCATGTGTGTCTTTGCATGGCAATATGAGGTGTTTATGTGCATTGAGAGCAATTTTCACTGGTTCCAAGTCACATAAATGCCATTACAGAGCAGAGATTAGAGTCTCTTACTCGTGGCCAGCAGCAGCAGGCTTAAAAGGTAGTTAATATCCTGTGAAAGTATCCAATTTTCTCTCTATCCATCTCACTCACTCACTGACACTCACACACACTCACACACACATTAATTTGATGTTACATGAAGACTCTGGATCTGCATTCTGGCATAAACAAATTACAGGAGAAGAGCTTCAGTCTCTGTCACAGTGAGCCTTGGGCATCTGTCACAGTACAATTTACAGTATGCAGTGATTTTACTGCCGGAACACACCCACCCAAGAGTTCTATCCGCGTTATTAAGTATTAATAGAATGGATGAGTGCAATGTGTAACAGCATTATCTGTAGAAATAATCTAACTGGTTATCGTCATCCGTTCATTCCTTTACAGTTTTCAAACACAACAGTACAGTGGATCCCCGCACAGCCACGATTTCATCAATTCACAGGTTTTTGGTCCAAAAATTAGTTTTTTTTTCAATGAAAATGGGCAGTTTTTCCACAGAAAACTCATTCACGATAAGTCGGTAATAATTTCTAAATATGCGAGTATACAGGTGAAGTGTACAGTAAGCATGCAGCATTGTTAAAAAGACCAGCATTTTTACAAGTTTGTGTCTTTATTCTTCCCCGATAACGTTTTTGTCAAGCCTTGAGACTTTTGCACGTTGTTTGGCAGCAGTCAAATATATTTGGCTGTTTTCAACAAAGGGGTCATGTTGCTTATTGTCAGGACTGCTGGCACGCTTGCCAGAATTTATGGACCCCCAGAGCAGAGACAAAGAGGAGTGGTGTAAAAATGATATTTTAATATAACAGAAAGCACTCACAGACGACAAGTACAAAACAAAAGGTGCCGGTGACTGAAGAACCGGGAAACTAGTCTAAAAGAAAGACAAAGCATCAAATAAAGCAAAATGCAATAATTCTCAACAACTTACAGGGACTGAGTTGGCAGCAAGGAACAAAGATAACCGAGAATAGCTTCAGCAGAACGTGGCAGGAGTTGCACGACACTGGCGAGGTTAGGTCTCCCAGCAAGGCTGAAGAAGGCCAATGCAGGTGTGCTGATCAGGCGAGCAGGTGGGAGTCGTCCTCTGCAGGACCGCAAAGACACAGCAGAGGGCAGCACACCAAAACAGAGTGCATATCATGACAGTTTACAGTTCGGTGAAGTCGTCAGAAACGCGTCTTCTCCAGGGCCTTTGCGACATCTTTATTTACATGTATATGCTCTTCGTTACATCTCGGCTGGTAAAAATACCACCATCGCAAAAAAGTCCAGCGATCGTATGTGACCCGTAGTGATGGGTCATTCGCAAGCGACCCGCCTCGTAGAACCGGCTCTATGAAGTGAATGAGATGTCTTTTTGTTGTGTATTTTCCGCTTAAAGCTGCACATGATTGGTCAAAAGGCGTGGTGCCGAATGAGCAAAAGGGGAAAGGGGGAGGTTACACACACATCATAGCTGCGAGCACACGGACACGAGGCAGGGAGACAAGAGAGAGTGAAAGAAGGTGACAGAATTCGAGACTACACACTGGAAAGGTGATGAATGAGCAGCAGGAAACAGATTCTTACCTGGATGCTGCTTTGTCTTTCAGTTTTGCACATTTTACTTTGTTTGCTTGTGTAATGTTTTGATGTTGTCTTGTTTGACTGTCAACCGTTGAAAGTTCACTAATACAGTAATCCCTTGCCACAGTTTCACTCTATCACGGCTTTTCAAAAATATATTCATTAATAAATAATGTTGTTGCAGTTAACACGGCCGATTATTATATTGATCAAAATATGCATGTTAAACCAATTGTATGTATTTTTTCCCTTAATTAAGCACGTGAAGTAAAATACAAATAGAAGGCATTCAGAAAACACACTGAATGACACATCGTGATATGTAGTATTATACACTAGTCACTTGAGACACACAAGCACCAGACCTGATCACCAGAACGGGCTTTTTTTTAAAAGCAGATTTGAATTATCTCACAACAGGCAAAATAATCCCTAATACAAACCCCTCATAAAACCTGGGCTGCTGTTGCTGCAATAACCCACGCTAAGGTCAAACTCAACTCTGAACCCCCGATGTCACTTCCTGTCCGCCACCACTCAGCTCTCCTAGGACACCTGTTTATAGCAACACACTCGCACAAGAGTCTTATTTAAGTCTTAAATGGCTTATTTACTCTTATTGTGTCTACTATATTGAAGTGTAATGGTGACTATAGAGCTGTAATTTGATGTCCATAGGGCTCTGATAATGTTAAAAACTGTATTTCGAAGGTTGTAAACAGATTTTCTATGCTTTAACTACGAAAATATTCCATTTATAAATATGGAATCCTCCTTCGTGGAAATTCACTTATCACGGTTCGTCCTGGAACCAATGAATTGTAATAAATGAGGGATTACTGTAATACACACAATCCGATTTTACCTTTTTGTCTAATTGATACGGGTCTGTGTTTTTATATTTTATCATTTGTTTTTTGAGGCAATCAGTTGCATGTTGAGCATATAAATAAAACACAGTGAATATCAAAAATATTTCATATTATTATACAGTGTTTTTACGGAAGACAGCATGTTGCTTTGGATCTGTGAGTTTCGTCACATAATATAGACATCACGTACGGCGTGCTTTATGCAAATGCTTACCTCAGCATTATTTGGAATTATTTTGTTACCGACATAAATACGTCAAAACAAGTGTGAACGCTAACGGAACCATACTCGAGTATCTTTTTTAAATTCTTTGAAGTTCCATCATGGTAGCATGAAGACCAGTGTTTGTCAGAGGAGTTCAAGGGATTGACTGGTTGACTCCCGTTCACCGCAGTGTCACCTTGGCTCTGCAACGGTCTTGAATTTGTTTGGAATGGGATTGAATTCTTCACAGTGACAGTGAAGATTGCTAATCCATCAAGATGATTTGGTGACGGGTGAAAAGTGCTAATCCCTTCTGTGTTATTCAGCGCTAAGGAGGACTACCTAATCCCTTGCTGAGGGTTTAATGTTAATATGAACTAAACGTCTTTTTTGAAGAACAATGTGAGGTTTTAGGAGGAAATTCATTTTATGGTCTTAACTTGAACCATTATTGCTGAAATTCAATTAATTGGTTAATTGGTGATAAGTGAATTTCCGCGAAGTAGAATTCAGAAGATATTTTTATGGCCGTATCAATTACTCCCGGGCTTTTGCCATTCACTGGTAGGCGTGAAATGTAACTCTCACAAGATGAACAAAGCAGGAAAAACACTAGGAACTACTCCAAAAATACTAGCATGAATGAACGAGCCAAATAGATAGAATGCAATCAGACGTGAGCATGTGGCTCCACTCAAGGAAGACCACAAATGGCCACCGAAAGAAAGAGTAGCGGCAGAAAGACTGGCCAAGTGTGGCAAAACAGTCTCATGACAAAAGTGTTGGGTGCTGGGTGTGAAAGGGTGTTTTTCCGGAGTGTGCCGTTTCAGAGGGGGTAATTCCTGAAAGCTGTCATACACTCCTGGTCAAAATTTAAGACCAGTTGAAAAAATGCAATAATTTATATTTTGCACTGTTGGATCTTAAAGGAAACCTGCACTTTTTTTTGTTGAATTTTTCATCCACTATCCTTATGTGAGACATGAAGGCACATTTCTTTCCCTTTTCTGTGCATTCTAGACAGAGAAAAACAGCATGAAAGAGCTAACA
Organism: Dunckerocampus dactyliophorus; assembly: GCF_027744805.1. NCBI lineage: Eukaryota > Metazoa > Chordata > Actinopteri > Syngnathiformes > Syngnathidae > Dunckerocampus > Dunckerocampus dactyliophorus. Next base: position 13,337,694 of record NC_072831.1, read on the forward strand.
ATGCCCATCATGGGACACGCCTATTTGGACTATAAAGCCCTCAACAAAAAAAAACAACCTTTTATTGTTTTATATACGTACATCAGGTACATTCATGATAACATGCAATACTTCCAGTATTTTGCCATACTTTGATCATTTTAATTTTTTTTCCTGGGTTCTAAATAGATGTGTCCCATTACGTGCATTGCTATTTCCCACATGCTAGCTGTTTTTGTCTCTTTTGAACACACAGAAAAGGGAAAGACGTGTGGTCATGTTTCACATAAGGATTGTGAGTGATGGGCAAAATTAAAAAAAAAAAAAAGTGTAGTTTTCCTTTAAGGAGGTTCTAAGTACAGCTTCAGGATTTATTACAATTTATTGCAAATAACATAGTGAAATAGGCTGTTCATCAGCTGATCAAAAGTTTAAGACAAACATGCAGGATGGTCCAAAAGAGTTAAGTCCCTTGTCAGGCAGCCATTGTGAACTGCAGCGTTGTCCTGTTGAAAAACTCAGTCATTACCACACAGACAAGGGCCTTCAGTCATGAGGGAAGTCCCCTGCAACATCTCCACATAGCCATCTGCCGTTTGACGCCCCTGCACAACTTGACGCTTCACTGTTCCATCCATCCATTTTCTAAGCCGCTTATGCTCATTAAGGGTCACGGGGTTATGCTGGAGCCTATCCCAGCTGACTTTGGGCAAGAAGACTGGTCGCCAGCCAATCGCAGGGCACATATAGACTAACAACCATTCACACTCACATTCATACCTATGGACAATTTAGAGTCTCCAATTAACCTAACATGCATGTTTTTGAAATGTGGGAGGAAACCGGAGTACCCGCAGAAAACCCACACACGCACGGGGAGAACATGCAAACTCCACACAGAAATGCCAGGTCTTCCCGATCTCCTGACTATGTGGCCAACATGCTAACCACTCGGCCACCGTGCGGGCCGCTTCACTGTTCCATTGAAGGAAAATGCATCCCGGCGCCCCCCTCCACTCTGCCGTGTGGAAAACATCTCAGAGGGGATCTCCTTGTCATGCCAGTAATGCTGGAAGCCATCAGGTCTGTCAAGGTTACATTGTTTCTATACGTTTATTTTTAATTTATTGGTCATTTTTTGAGAATAAAACTTTCTTTCACCTTGTTTGGTGCTCTTGTGCTCTGGAGACCATTTTTTCTTTTTGCATTTTGAAGCTCCACGTAGAAACTCCTTAAGATCCAACAGCGCAAAATGTAAATTCTTTCAGTTTTTCAACTATTACAATTTTGATCAGTCGTGTATCAACCAACCAGCCAACCTTCTTTGCATTAATACTCGTGATACTTAATGATTTCTTTCACATTCAGTATGACAATAATCTAGGTGGTGCTATTTTCTTTTGCATCAGTCATTTCCCATGCGTTGTTAGATGCTTCCTTTCACGTCGGTGAGTCATCCACATAATTGTTAGCACGTTGATGCTGTTGTATTGTCGTCAGCAGGGATGAATCATCTTCTATGATTAGTCTTGACCTGGTAGAGTTCAGTCCTAGAGCATGGAGAGTTTTTTGCTTACCATAAAGAATAAATGTAGCCACTTTCTAAAAACAATCCAATGGGTTCCTTTTTCTTTGTTATTGTATTAAAATGAAAAACCCATTTATTTTCAATGGGGAAATTTTTATAGAAAATATGAAATGACACTAAATGTGGGATTATTTTGAAAAATCCGAATTGGTAGCAACCTTGTCCCGAGTGAGCTGAAGCAAAACGGAAATGCTTTGCGCAAAAGGTGGGAACACTGTGGACTGGTGCAACAGTACTATCATGGTTGAAGACGTGCTGGCTTGAAGTTACATGGTAGCAATCACTAATCAAAGTTATCAAACTCAATTTACTGTCTTCTCAGTTTCACCATCGCCCCTAATTAGTCGACAGCTGGCGGACTTCAATCTGTAGTATAATTGTATACACCATGACAATATACAGGGGATTTGAACCACCCTCCTTTAGGTTGCAAACCGCATGCTCTTACCACCCCAAGCCATGTCACTGCTGTCGAATATGCAGAATGATTCAGTAACAGAAAATGTAAAATAAATTTCACCAGCAGAGGGCACCGTTTAAATTGCCCATTCATTTTCAATGGGAAAATGTTCACAGAAAATATGAAATTACACTAAATGTCGGAATGTTTGCAAAAGGCTGAATTGGTAGCACACTTGTCCCCAGTGAGCTGAGCATTTTGATGCTGGATTTGTTCGAATTGGGTAAGAAATGGAGGAGGAGTTAGCGGGCAAAAAATGAAGCGGAATAAGAAGTAGGAAGAATTTTTCCAATTTTTGCTCAGAATAAAACACAAGATAAAGAATTTAGGCAAACAAACATATTTGTGAACAATTTAACAATGTACAGTATATATACAGTACATTCCGGCTTTCCGTGGGAGTTACGACCCAGCCGAGTAATTGATGCGACAATGAAAATGTCTAATTTCGACACCCGGCTCGCTCCTACCCATCCAAACCCTCCTGCAAGCTTGACATTCCTCTGATTTCGGATCAACATTTGCAGTAAACGTGACTGCTGTAATTGTTCGTTGGATTCATCTCCAGAACCCTCACCTGCTCTCTCTTATTCACTAGCGTGAACGAGCCAAATGCTAAATGCACAATCCAGGTTTAAGCCCTACATCCTGGTATTCCTCACACACATTTGAAATGATAAAATGTGTAGGCACTCTCCACTAATGAACGATGTCGATGATCGATAGAACAGATGAATTGGAGCCACATCATGTCTGACGTGGGTCCGCCTGCACCTCACTCTGAAGCAGCTAGCGGTCGTACGAGGCTCTCCTGCTCTCTAAGGCACAACATCATCATCTACACTGCTTGTCTGTTGCAATTTCAGTTCCGATCATACGTGAGCTCGTGTTCGTCTCGCTGCAAGTTTTGAGTCCGGATTGTTGTATAATTTTCACTTTATGTCGCACAGCAACTACGTTGCATTCAAGGCCCACCGAACAAACAATCTCAACGCTTGACAGAGAAACTAGGGATGCGTGATATGTTTTTCAAGCTGATATCGATAACTTCTTGCTTCTCAAGACCGATACTGATGACTTTTTTAACTATTATATTTTTAAATGTAGACTTAACGGTAGTTTGTGCACACCGGGAGGTTAGCCCTCAGGATGTCTCTGGCAAACATTTTTGCACCATAGGATTTGATTCGATAGTGATGCTACCTGTGGTATCGATATTTGGATTGGAAACATCTGTAATTTCCATTGTGTTTTCACTTCTCCTTAAAGCCCAAGAAGTTCCTGTTGAATGTTAAAAATCAAGCACAGACCTGAATCAATACGCCCGATCAATATGGGCGCCACATAATTGGAACAAGCCTCTACTTGGTCAGTACAAATGATTCCCTTGAGTTTTGTGCCAAACATAAAAATGTTGACAACATAGTGGGCTTATTTTCACCATTTTGTTTTTAACAGTAACACGCAGGCATTATTTAACTGTGGAGTCTCCGCACATAACCTATATTCAGAGAAAAAGGTAAAATCAAACATATGCTGGCTTTCTTGGACTTTTTAGATGCTCGTTAGAATTTCACACAAGCTGAACAGAAGCTAATCCCCTCGCTCGGCTACAAAAAGGCAAGGCTTGGAAACTAAACGTGTACATCTGAAACACGCGTTACTGACAGACAAAGATAAAAAACATTACAGTTGGCGCATCATCTCATGTTGGTGCTGGAAACGGAGTTGGTGAACGTGTCATGAAAAATAGATGAGTTCCAACTCCTGAGACTAAAACTAGACAGAAGCCGAATACTCCGAGCGTCCTTGAAGTAACGCGCTAATTTTTGAAGTAAAATCAGACAAATGGGAAAGTTCTGCAACACGTTTGTCAAGTTGGGCAGGGAAACAATTCGGCACACACAATGTTTTGTTCTTTTCCCGTAAACTTAAAAAAGCCACGTGAATAAAACTGCAGCATCTTTACACGTAATCATTTCACACCATATGAAGGCCGTGTGGGTGTCCTTCAATGAATTTGCTGCCGAGATAGAATATAAAGTGGCGGGAAGGATCAGGCACAGTTGCGTTGTGTGAATACGGACAGCCATTAGATACTGACTTGGGAATAGTTCCGAATATTTGGCAAGACGCAGATGGCTAACTCATTTTGTAAGAAAGGAGATGAATAAATCTTTTAGTTTCTGGAAGAAATCAAAAACAAAAGAAACTATAAGTATCTTTACCTCGGCTTTTAAACCAAGGGTGTCCAAAGTGCAGCTTGCAGCTGTTTTTAATAAGCCCACGACACGTTCTACTCATATAATTCAACAAGAATACTAACAAAAATGGTAAAACCTTCAGTAATTTTACTAAAATAAATCGTAATCTTATGACAAAAAGTCACAATTCTACGAGAATAACATTGTATTATGATAAAGAAAAATATAATTTTAGTAGCATAAAGTTAGAATGTTAAAGAGAAATACATTTTTTTTTTACGTTGTAATATGAGAAACAATCTAAACAAAATAAAGTTTTAATTTTTGGAAAATTAGGTGGCAGAAATATAATATTACGAGAATAATGTCAAAATATTCTGGGGATTAAAGTCAGGGTGACACAAAATACGGGAACTTTTTAACAATCCAATAAAACCAGGAGTGATGGAAGAAAAATATTTTAGTCATAGTAATTGAAACCTTAAAACATGCCATTTAAGAAACAATGATGGAATTTTCGTTCTTTTTTTTAATTACGTCCCGTAGATACGAATGCATTCTTGAAATGTGCTGTTGAGATTCCTCATTGACCGCTGCAACATGTCAGCTGTGATACTGTGAATTTCATCCTGAATTCTCTGTTTTAACTCATCCAGAGTTCTTGGTCGAGTCGTGTACACTTCACTCTTGAGATCACACGGTTACTGAACAATTCTCGCACAGCTAACGCACGCCGTTTCCTGTTCCAGTGATCCATGCTTCCTAAAACGGCGGAGTGTTTACTTGCTCAAGGTCGCTGTCTCGCATTCCTGCCACTTGCTCATGTCTGCCAATGCGCACTTCAAAAATTCCCCTTTTTTTTAACGGGAAGAAAATTTACAAGATGAAAGTTTAAATAGTTATACATACAAAATACAAAAACCAGCAGAAATGGAAAAAACACATTGTGCAGAGCCATCCTAAATTGCTTTCAGGTCTCGCATCCAAAGACGCCTTGGCATCGTTTAAACACGAGAATACAACATTGTAACAACGTTTATAGGACAGAAAAGAGGAAAAGCATAGTAGGTCCCCTTTAAATGTTCTAAATGTGCATCTTTACACTAATTAATATATTGTTGTATTTTCTCATTCAATATACCTGTTTTAGACTACAGCATGTAGTGTAAATATACATGTTTTACATTACAGCATGTAGTGTAAATATGCATGTTTTACACTACAGCATGTAGTGTAAATATACATGTTTTACATTACAGCATGTAGTGTAAATATGCATGTTTTACATTACAGCATGTAGTGTAAATATGCATGTTTTACACAACAGCATGTAGTGTAAATATGCATGTTTTACACAACAGCATGTAGTGTAAATATACATGTTTTACATTACAGCATGTAGTGTAAATATGCATGTTTTACACAACAGCATGTAGTGTAAATATGCATGTTTTACATTACAGCATGTAGTGTAAATATGCATGTTTTACATTACAGCAAGTAGTGTAAATATACATGTTTTACATTACAGCATGTAGTGTAAATATGCATGTTTTACACTACAACCTATTATACAATGAAATGTATGATTTATTAGGTCATGATAATCATGTGAACATGTTGACAATGTACTTGCTGTATATAGCAGTCGACTTACACATGAATTCGATTGCTGCATAGCCAGCTCGACAGGGGCGACACCCCCGCTGGCCTGTGCTCACACTGTGCATTTGTGCCATGGCCCGTTTGCTTGGCCCATTGAGGACAATCTGGGCCCCAATCACCCCCCACTAGGCAGCTCGTCACCACAGCTCTATTTTCTGGGGCCCCTGTCAGTCAGAGTCCCCTGGAATTGTCCTATTTTTTGCCCCTCATACGGCGCCCCTGGTCCCATCACTTCAATATTGCTATTTTACTGCACTTTCACTGACTTGTGATCTATTCCAGACTTCTTTGGAGTCGTTCTGATTATTTATTTTGTACAATTTTGCTGCTGTCATTAATTACACTCTTTATTACACACATAAATATAGTCACGGGCGAGTGGGCGTGCTCTGGGTTTCGCATTTGGATCATTTTGAGTCTCTGTGTTTTATTCACATGATGAAATGTGTTGTTTATCATGAAATAACTTGTAAGGAGCTATCGCATTACAGCGGCGGTTCTCAATTATGTTTTCTGTCATACATACACATTTGAAATACTAACCAGTAATATTAATGTATTTGTTTGTACAAACCACTGTATGAGTTGCTGGCACCATGATCGTTCAAGCTTGTCCAACCTAATTAGGATGAATGGTATAGAAAATTGATTGATGGACTTTACACATCATCAGCACTCAATGATTCTAATAATTTGAATTTTTGTTGACAGAAATCAAAGCATATCATATATTTGCAACCTAGTATTCCCTCTGTTAATGGGTTCCAGACTCCAACGTGATAAGTGAATTTCCGCAAAAATAGAATGGGTATTTACAAATGGAATATTTTTGTAGTTAGGGTATAGAAAACCTTTTTACAACCTTCTTAGTACAGTTTTAAACATTATTAGAGCCCCCTAGACATGAAATAACACCCATATAGTCACGTGTCCCTTTGGGGGCCTGAAAGAGAGGCGGACAGGAAGTGATGTCAGGGGTTCAGAGTTGAATTTCAACTTTGCATAGGTAACGGCCACAAAAGTAGCCCGTGTATTTATTAAGGATTTTTATTAGGGATTATTGTGCCTGCTGCAAGATCATTCAAACCTACAATAAAATCCTGTTGTTCCAAGTCTGATCGTTGTGTGTCTCACCGAACATAAGAGTAACACTACTGACACCTAGTGACCAGTGTAGAATACTACCTTTCATCAACATCTTTGAATGCTTTATACTGTACTTGCATTTTAGTTCTTGTAGCCATTTTTATGCTTGAAAATGCTTAAGACAAAAAATATAACATTTTCATTTGTTTTTTTTATTAATAATAATAATAATAATAATAGCTAGGGGTGTCCAATATTGGCTTTTTTGCCGAAAACCGATATCCCGATATTGTCCAACTCTCAATTTCCGATACCGATATGTGTCCATCACATATCTTTTTCTTGAGCAACCTTGTTGTAAAGTAACAATTATCTTAAAATGAGTACAGTTGTTTTGTTGGCTCTAATTTTATATCGTCATGTTCTGTGTGCTGTCTGCTGCCCTCTATCTGCCATGTGTTGCAGCACACTGCTGAGCCACCTGGGCGGAGCTAATTGACACACCTGTGTGCAATTAACCATCCCGCCTTCTTTAGCTGCATTGTGGACTACACTCATTGCAGATTGTTACCTGCTCCTTCCCAGCATTGTAGTACCCTTGTACTGATGCAGCGTTTTTCGTTATAGTTTTTTCCCCCTGTGACTTGGGTTGTTTTCTGTTGTACTTTGTATTTTTGTGTTTCCTGTTTTTTCTGTGTGGACAGTTTCTGTTACATTTTTGTTCCACAGACTGTCTCGACTCAGCAATTGGGATCCAGTACTCTTGGCTTCAGCCAATTGTTACATATAAGAATATTTGTGTTTCTTGTGCCTTGATTTGTTATTTTTGGAAAGATTTAATTATTTTTAGTTAAAGGGGTATCGTTTAAAATACATGAATTTGCTCATTGTGATCATTTTCATGTTTTATATTTTGCATTGAAATGACTCTATAGCTGATGTCATGTGAATTACTACTGGGTGGGATTTTAGTTAAAACATTCTTTTTGGTGTCTGTTTCCCAAGTGTATTAGTGCGTGTGTGAATGTATCAACAAAAGGCATTAACTTTAATTTTTTGGTAGAAAGGCACTTTATGAAGTAAATTTTGTCACGGGTGGCCAAGGCCAGAGTACAGGATCCCAAAATGCCGAGAGGAGACAGTCCGTGTACAAAAAATGTATTAACAAAGGAGACTCTAGACGGAGCAAAAGTACAACAAAAAGCACCGGGCCTAGCCACGGGAACAAACTACAAAAACCGAGGGTGCTGCTAGACACGGAAATGGCAGAAAAAAACAACGCAGTGGAGGACTTAGCAGGTGAAAAAAAAACAAAAAATTGTACTCACGACAATAATTAGGTGGACCAGAAATTAAGGGAAGAACACGAGGCAAGGAATAGCAGGAGTCAGGCATGAAGCAGGGAACAATCTGGCAATGAGCTAACACAAAGGCGCAGCTAAAGTGGCCCCCGGTAATTGGCTGCAGGTGTGACCAGGTGACTCCTTCCAGGGCATGATAGGTGTGCTGCAACACAGAGCAGACAGGCGGCAGCAACGCAGCACCATAGAACATGACACACTTACTTGTGTAAGCCATGTAGTTAATTTATTTAGATTGACAACTAATACATGTTGCACATCAACCACACTTTTAAATAAAACATATTACAAACGACCATAAAACGTTATTTATTCAACTATTAAACTGTACTTACATACTTAACTTACATGTACATATGAGATTTATATCTTTTAACCAATCTGAATAGGGGTCAGCCAAGCGTTTACGTTTCTGGTTTTGACAGCAGTGATTCCTGTTTCCCAGCCTGCTTTGCTGTATTGTTGTTGTAAATAGCCGCTAAGTTACATGTTTAGAGCTCACATAGTTGTCGCAAAATTTCTGCATTATTCGTTGGTAGTGTCTTGTCTGTTACCTATTACGTTTTTTAGCTCTTTCTTTAAATAACACCGTAAGACTGGTGTGTGGAATGGTACCTCGCCCCCAACGCAATTTCTAGGGAGCTGGTAAGTTCATTGTGAACCTGTTACTCTGAAAGCTATGTATTGGCTTTTATTGTATTGCTGATACTGTCATAAAAACGCAATATCGGCCTGATAATTATTGGTGACCGATAATATCGGACATCCCTAACAATAAGCCGTATGCAACCAGGAAACAGCATGATTTATTAATTTTATTTTGGAAAAACCGTGACAGAGTTGTGAACATGGAATCATTGTCTAAAAAAACCCTCACAGAGCAGCCGTCAATTTCAGATTCACCGGCTTAGGTTAATTTTATAGTGTGACCGATTGAAGCAAAAACATACAATGTCAGGCAGTCGTCCTGAAAAGGGAGACATCTGTTCTCATGGCTCCTTCCAAACGATGTCTGCCCACTTTCATCTTAGAATCATCCTTACACTGCCCCTAGCCCCCTCGGAGAGAAACAAAGGGCCGTTTTTGATATCTCCATTTGGCTTGAGTTACCATGGTAACGCATTCTGTCCTGGCTCCATTGGTGCTTTTCCGCTTGTTAATGCATCCGAGCACCATAGCGGGACGTTGAGTGTATGTGTGACTGTGTGGGACACTTCAAACCTAACCATTCACACTTCTATCCTGTGCAACAATTCACATTAAGTTGTAGAACAGTTTAACAACTAATGCATCCTTTCATTCCCTCCTTCACACTACAACTGTAGTGTGAACAACAAAACCACTTTCAGAGCTATTTTGACAAAAAGGAAAGGAAGAGTGTGTTTTACATATGACTTGCAACATTTCAATTGTATTTTATGTAAATGTAAAGTTGCACAATGTGGTGTCAACAAAGATAGCAGTGAGGAAAAGGCTTCTTGAGATGTCATCTGTACTTCTGTGAAGAAGGTGTCGGACGTTTCGCTCCTCATCCAAAGAGCTTCGTCAGCGAACTAATAAGTGCTGGTAGCTTAGGCCTAAAATACAGTAAGAGTGGGCGGAATTGGTTTGCCAACACCCTCCTCCTATTGGTTCCTTACACTAAGCCTGGGCGGAGTAGTGGTATAATCCTATCCTGCTATTAAGATAGCAGTATTGGTCATTGGTCAAGTGACAAATGTAGGCCTGCCACGGTAACCAATTTTGCTGGTCGATAATTGTGCTATAAATTAGCGCCGATAGTCGATAATATTGACATTTTTAAGACAATTTTTTCATTCATTTTTCCTTATGTGTCCTGGTACTTAAGTATAGTGTACCTGTGTGAAGTTGCCTATTGTGGCACTCATGAGTATTTTGCAAGAGTAACAACACAAATTACAATGAACTTCTCAACTTCCAACAAATTGGTCACCATTTTACATGCCAATTCTACTCATGGTGTCATAAAAGAGCTCAAACATCACACAGCAATAGGTGGATAAAAATAGACATGACACTACCGACAAATAATGCAGAGTAACAAATAACTATGTGAGCTATAAGCATGTACTTAGCAGTCATTTACAAATACGCTGCAGCAAAGTGCGGAGTAAAATGCAGTTTTGCGACATGCGCATGCACGCCCACCCAGGCAACTCGCACCGCCCGCCGGACACCTCCAACATCTCCCAAAATGCTGGCCCCTCAACCGCACCGAAAGGCTGCACCTCCCCTGCAATGCAGCGAGCGCCCTATACAGTCACTTCACCGATCAAACGCCCCAGCAATCACGCTAACGTAGAACTAATTTATCCTTTCAGAGTGAAGCCGCGAAATAGGAATCTCAAAGCCTTAAACTGCAGGTCAGAAGGACTCCATGTGAATAATATGTGTTGTTGTGACATTATTCTGCTCATGCAGTCACATGATGTTCATAGTATTCATGCCCCTAGCACAGACGCTCATTGAGAACAGAAAGCACTTGTGCACTCATTTCAAAGAGAGGTTGTTTTAAGCCACTGCTCTATTTATCTGTATGAGCAATGATTAAGTATTTCTGTCTAAATTTAGAGTCCACAGAATAAAGGCACATTCTGTGTGAGCCTGCGGCACATTAGACATACAACAAGCTGTATGGTGGAAGGATCCGCTGTTGATGGCTCAACAATGCGTGGCTTCAGAGGAAGCATGGCCAGTGGTGCAGACTGGAGGTGTCTAATTGGTAGAGTTTGGATGCACATTTGCTAATTAGCCGAGCCGATTCCACCTCCAAATCCCAAGAGTATCTGAAAACTCCACTGACATTTTGCGCTCTGCATTGTGGTCATTTGGTGTGTCACAAAGTGCACAATGGAAATTTGGCTTGTTAGTATTTGTGGCGAATATACACTATTAGCATTAAATTGAGCTTGGTCTTGACTGCATGTGAAAACTAGGTTGTTTATGGAAAAATACATATCCAAAAGAAATAACATTTTTCTGTATGTACAAGGTCTATGTAGATGATCTTGGTGACAGAGTAAAGGGGAGACTTTGTTCAGTGAGTTTTAGCGGTAAAGGAATGATCCTTGTTCAGAGGGAAGGGCTGAATGTTAGCTTTCAAACAATGCTAAGTTTGTTGCATTGGTGTTTTGTTTTTTGAGATTATTCATGACAATCTGTATGCTTGTCTTGGACTACTTGCTTGTTTTCAACATTTGCCCCATTTGAGTGATTGCTGTTTGAATTGACTTGTGTTTTTCTAAAATTGGTTTTGTTGAGCTTTTAGCTGACATTCCTCCGGTTAAGTGGACGTACAGCACGTGTGCAGACCTGACCAAAATCTTAAAACCAGTTGAAAAACTGCTAGAATTTGCATTTTGCACATTTGGATCTTAATGAGGTTTTAAGTAGAGCTACAATATGCAAAAGCAAATGGGGGAATGAGACAAAAAGCATTTTGAAAAATTAAACTGAAATAGGTTGTTGTCAGCTGATCAAATGTTTACACCACAATCCGACCACGTTCAAAAAGAAAAAGCTTCTTAGTTTTAGCAATCAGGAGGGCATGACAGTGTGAATGCCTGACAGAAAATGAACATTTTTATCAGATTTTGGCTTTTAAAGCCTGTGGTATTAAACTTTTGATCAGGTGACAAACAACCTATTTCACTTTTTTTTGTTTTTGATTTAGTTTAAAAAGTTCCAAATATTGTTTGTCTCACTCCCCCTTCTTGCTTTTGCATATTGTAGCTCTACTTAAAACTTCATTAAGATCCAAATGTGCAAAATGCAAATTCTAGCAATTTTTCAACTGTTTAAGATGTTGATCAGGAGTGTATATTGATACAAGTGTCTTAGCAGTTACCATGGCAACAAAAATGCAAGCACACTTCCCCCTGTATTGGGATCCGGCAGTTTTAAAAGGAAAAGGAAATGAATATGTTATCACCATCATTATTGAATCCTATGTATCAAATCAGAACAGCCCTGTGTCGAAATCACCATCAAATTCCAAGTTAAGCTCTGCTAGCGTGATGTAAAGGTAATTTACACTCAGATAGCACATGCATCAATAAGTAGGGGCATGAAGAATGAATGTTTTAACAGCATGTCCTCTCAGGTCAATTATCATGCACACTATATTACGCTGTATGCTCACACTGCAGTGATAATCGCCTACATTTTAACTCGCTCATGTGAAATAATTCCATTATTCATGCCGTTGTTATAAGTGGAAATGAGCAAAGCAGCAGTGTCAGGCATAGGTTTAATATTTGAAGGGAAACCAATACATTGAGGTATAGTTTTTATGACTCCTGCGAAGAAATACTGCAGGGGGTTTCGTACAGGCAAACAACTGGAACAAACGCTTTAAATTTCTTTGCAGTGGAGGCAGGAGTCATTCTTCTTAGATGAATGTGAGGTTAGGTGAAAAGTAATTGCAAGCATGCAAATGAATTCAAAGCCTCGTGTTAGCAAGGCTGTAGGACGAGGAGAAAGGCTTTATCGCTGAGATTATTATGCACATTCACAAAAAAAAACAAAATGGACCGAGCCTGTAAAGCTGTGTATGAGGGCAAATCTAACTTTAGGGCTGCTTAGTATGACTTATTAATATTAAGTATTAAGGAGCTCAATATGATGATTGTAGCACACTGCAACTAGTGTACTAATAAAACAACAATGTATAATATTGTAATACTTTTGGTAAAATGAATGTGAATCCACAGAATATTTGTAAAGAAAATGCATCATGGAATATACAATACGTGTTAGCGTGGTTGGCGCGTTTTTTGGATAACATCAAATATTTACGCCAAAATTTTGCCTCGGTTTGCGTACATTCTCCAATTAGCGTACAATTTTTGGGTTTTTTCTGAACGCGAAATCGCGTCACGTCTTGATCTCGCAAGATTTCGTGACACTCCCAATATACAGACCTGATCCAAATCTTAAGACCAGTTGAAAAATTGCTGGAATTTGCATTTTGCACATTTGGATCTAAATGAGGTTTTAAGTAGAGCTACAATATGCAAAAGCAAGAAGGGGGAGTGACACAAAAAGCATTTGGAACTTGTAATTTAAACAAAACAAAACAAAAAAACTGAAATAGGTTGTTTATCACCTGATCAAAAGTTGAAGACTACAGGCTATAAAAGCCAAAATCTGCAATATTTTCATTTTCTGTCAGGCATTCACACTGTCATGCCCTCCTGATGGCTAAAACTAAGAAGCTTTCGCTTTTTGAACGTGGTTGGATTGTTGAGCTGCAAAAGCAAGGCCTTTCATAACGTGCCATTGCTGCTGAGGTTGGAACAAAAAAAGTCAAGTGGCAGACCTAGAAAAATGACACCTGCGCTGAGCCGGAGGATCTGATTGACTGTCCATCAAGGCACAGGGCGGTCTTCGACCCAAATTAAGGCCCTTACTGGTGCAGAGTGCAGCGCAATAACCATCCGATGGCATCTGTGGGAAAAGGGTTAAAAAAACAAAAAACTAATTCAAAGACCTTGTCTCTTTCAACGCCTCATTCAGTGGAACACTGGAGCTTCAGATGGTGCAGGGTCGTCAAACGGTGGGTGCAATTTTCAACTGGTCTTAAGATTGTGATCAGGAGTGTATATACTGTATATATATAATACAACTGTAAGAATATAATAATTGTTATTGTAAGCATTATTATTACTATAAACTGTGGTATTTGAGGAGCGTGTAAATGCAGCATCCCAAAAAATGGGTCTAACTACAGCTGTGATGTGTTATGATCAGGTGACACTTTGAAGCCGGAATGTTTCAAATGACACATTTTCAGTGGAAACCTAGCAGCTAGAAGAAAAGTCAGCAAGAAGCTTCATTATTAATTCATAAAGACTCATAAAGATCAATATTGTATCCGAGAGTCGTTTTAAAAATTAATTGTCTTTAGTTGAGTGAAGTTCTCACTCTCAGATCAATTCCCAGCTCTAATGTCAAAAGCCTAAGATTGTGTGAAGTGGTGATGAAGAAGAGGGATTTAACAGTGCTGATCTTGACAGATTGCCCTATACATTGAAATCAACACGCTCACTGAGCTTTCCCTGGTCTTTCCTGGAAGGACTCCAATCAGTTTGTGTCGTTTTCCTAAGATAAACGCACATTAGAAATCACGGTTGAGTCAAAGCAAAACAAGGTCTTATCTTGTAAGCCTGACTTTCCTCATGGCTTCATGCACTTCTGCTTTATTCCGCACTCGTCTCTCTTATTTTTCTGCCTCGTCTTTCCTCTCACAGTGACTCATGCATCACCCTACAGCTCCTTTTCAGTTGTCACATCCTAAGCAGTTTCACTGTGACTCTAATCCAATTCAGAACCAAATCCCAAAATGCTCAACCCTGTAGGCTGCCCTTCTCAATGACCCTCCTCACTATTACCATTTACCCAGAATTCTAAGGGATGCGTTTGCTTTCCGTTTTGCCGATGCCACGCTTGGCTCCGAGTGCTTCTAAAAAATGCCCTGAGAAATGTGTCTGTGTGGTTCTCTGCATATGCCATTCAGGTCAGCCTGACCATCAAAAATGAAACGAGCCACTCGGAGGATAAATTCATAAGCATGTAGTGGTGCAAATGCTTAGGGGTGTAACGTGTGTTTGACGTGTGTGGTAAAAGGCAGTGCGCTAGCATGAATTAACTTGAGACAAATGTGCACATTAGCACTCAATAAGTCATCAAAACTTACCTTTATGCATTCCCACATAGTATCAGCATTTGACACCAAATATGAGGTGAAAGAAAAATGGTAAAAATACAGTAGTAGTCTATCTGTGCGGCATGAGACAAAGTTAGCACACGCACAATGGACATGCGTCAAGTGAGACGGATGTAACAGAGAGAATCAAGCCACTTTTCAAAATAAAACATTTCTCATTTCTTTCTGCGCGGCCTGGTACCAAATGACCCACGACCCGGTACCGGGCCGCGGCCTAGGGGTTGGGGACCACTGCTATACAGTACAGAATGCGTTCAGCTTGTCTAATTTACATCATTGTTCGATCGCTAGCAGCGTGGCTCTTTAGTGCTGTATGTTTGCAAGTTTTCTCCCCGACAAAACTCACAATGTCGACTAAACGCTCTGCACTGACAAAGGCACCTGCAGTTGCACCCAAAAGGCAGAGGAAGATGCACAAAAAGTTGGAATTCTGGACATGCTGAAAGAAGATAGAACTTACGCAGTTGTAGGGCGACATTACGGGAATAATGAATCTCCGGTCCGTACCATAAAGAGGAGGAAAATAACGTAAGTACGTCATCAGTAAGAAATTTTAACAAGAATTTAAAAAGGGCTGTCAGCAACAAGACCACGGAGAGGCCGCCTCTGCGGATGCCGGGGCAGAGGTGTACATGAACAAATTTAAAGCCATCATCGAGGAAGGGGGATATAAGCCTGAACAAGTTTTAAATATGGATGAGACAAGCTTATTTTGGAAACACTACATCGCTGACTCATCCCATGGACCAAGGCGTGATCTGCGCCTCTTTGTGCGCAACATATATATGTTCTTATGTCTGAGAATAATGTATAAAGTGTGTGGTGAGGGGTTTTACAGCCCTTAAACATATATAATAAACGAAACAACATATCCTGTAAACAAAAAAACATATACTGTAAACGAATGAAACATATATAATAAAACATATCTCTATAAAAAAACATACTGTAAACGAAAAAAACATACTGTATAATCAATGAAAAAACATATCCTGTAAACCAGCGGTGTCAAACTCGTGGCCCGTGGGCCATTTGCAGCCCGCCGAGTCACATTTTGCGGCCCGCGACTTGTCTTTCAAGATGACTGTAATACGGCCTGCGACAAGCCAATGTTACTCGTAGTATGCACACATAAGCCTACACGGAACTAAGAGTAAGTGAGGCACTTCAAAAATGTGGTAAAAAAATTCCACCCATTTTCTATACTGCTTGTCTTCATTAGGGTCACAGGTAAGCTGGAGCCTATCCCAGCTGAATGCAGCAAAATATAAACTGTGAAATTATTATTTTTTTGATTAACCGTTACTGTATCAAGATATTATTGTTCTTGTGAGCCATGTATCGCGTGTCGTATCGTGAGGTACCCCGAGATTCCCAGCCCTAGTCCCAATACTTGATGCGGCCCAGCCTCACTCAGACTCTACCTCCAGCAGCCCCTAGGTAGTGCGTTTGAGACCCCTGCTGTAAACGAAAAGCATATCCAGTAAACAAAAAAATATATCATTAACATAAAGACATATAAACAAAACCTCAACTACACGGATTTCACCTAGCACTGGTATTTTTTGGAACCTAAACCGCCGTGTTAAAGGAGGGAACACTATACAAGCTAAACTAACGGTAAGAAACTGCAGGGGGTAGCCAGGCAGGAACAAATATTCACAGTAACTGGATACACAACAACGACCAGAAAGCTACTTCACACAAGGAGGACTAACACGAGGCAGGGATAAACGGAGAGCGGATGACGTTCGAGGAACAATCCGGCAATGACCAAGTCTAACTACCAGGTTTAAGAAGGCCAGGTGATTAATTGTTTGCAGGTGTGCACGGGTGGCTCCGCCTCTGCAGGTCCAGCAGTGCACTGCAAAAGATCGCAGACAGGTGGCCGCAAAGCAGCAACACAGCATATGACAATTGTCTTTGCAGATTGCTGACACTCAAGCGTGGATATCATCACCATTATCATCAACAGTATTGTGTTGCTAAATGGTTATATACTCCATTACACAGAAAGCTTAAGGCTCTAGACCAGAACCAGAAGAAGGGATACTGTGCCGTTAGAGCTATAAAGAGTTGAGCTATTGTTACACGTTGCTGATCCTGCTTTGTCTACACAGAAACAAACATAACAACTACTGGACAGCGTCTTTTGGGATCAAGGTTAAATATAAATGTACAGGAAACTATTTGAACAGGACAGCGACGGGAAAGATGGGCAAAATACCCGGGGAAAACAGGAGGGTTGACAGATATGGTCGGTATATCTGTCCGCTTACACCGCACTGCAACATATCCAATTCATACATTATTTTAATCCACTGAGATCAAGTCCCTGCAATTAGCTGGCGACCAGTCCAGGGTGTACCCCGCCTCTCGCCCGACGTCAGCTGGGATAGGTTCCAGTATACCATCCAGCATACATAATTAGGATATGCGGCATACAAAATGGATGGATGGAAGGATCAAATCCTGGTCAGATATCTGATGAAAAATTGGAATTAGTCATCTCCACAATCCTCACAACTCTGCAGGAAAGCGTTATACAATATACTTGGACTGAAAATCAATAATTATCCAAGCAGTTAATTCATTTTGTTTCTCAGTTTTGGAAATCGTTTTTCTAGTCTAAAGTGTAAATACGGAACTAGTTCCCTTTTTAAAAGTGCTTCTTTCTGCTTCCTGTCTCTCCCTCAACATAATTTCCCATCAGCCTTTCATTCATCCTGCCATCTGCTATCACGACAAAGTCTGACAGAATCAGCTTTATTCTGCTTGAGAAACACAGCCGATATCAATTCAGGCTAATCCATAACCAAACGGGCATTCTAGAACATAAAAAAATGTGTTTATATACCTGTCAACATTTGGAAATAAGAGACATTTTTTGCAATAAAGGACATTTTGCTGAATTTTGGAACCTTGGTTAGCATTAGTAACCCGTTCCAGAAGGTCCAACTCCAACCAAAATGGATGCTAACTGAATCAATTTTTTCCATAAGAAATCATGTAAACCCAATTAATCTGTTCCAGAAAGCCAAAAAACACAAACATATTTTTTTTAAATAGTATTAGAATAATAGGTTCACATGCAGAAAACAATTCCAGATGCATATAAATACATATAAATGATGACTGAAAGGGATAACTGAACACTTAACTCATGACAAAACACGAAGGTGGCGTCCGTGTTGATCCAGCGGCCACATCTTGTCTTTGAGAACAATCAAAGAAGGTAAAAGTAACCTTAAATGTTCATTTATCCCTTTATATGTATTTAGAATGATGATGTAAAACTATAATGCTTTGTCTCTGTGTAGGCTCTCAGTCGTACAGGAGTTGTCCACTCTTACTGTATTTAAGGCCTAAGCTACCAGCACGTGTTAGTTCGCTGACGAAGCTCTTCGGATGAGGAGCGAAACGTCCGACACCTTCTTCACAGAAGTACAGATGACGTCTCAAGAAGCCTTTCCCTCGTTATAATGCATTGTGTTAACATATGAAACTTAGACATGTTGAATTGTGCAAGTGTAAACATGTGATGTTCCTGTCTGAAAGAAATAAATGACCAAGACCTGTTTAAAAGTTGAAAATATAAGATCCAAGGACATGATTTACATCCTTTGGTAATTAATTGAATTGATGTGGCAATGTAGACCAGAGCAGATTTATGACATTCTCGGGTGATTTAATTTTTTAATCTTGTTCATAAATACACATTTTCTTTGTATTCTTGTCGAGGTTTAACTGGAAAAATGTTATCATGTGCATCAAGCGTGAATAACTTACAAGGTTTCTGGGGGGGGTTCGTCGAGCAGAGCTATTCCTGACGCCCAACTCTCAGGCAAATCACCTTAGCAGTTTGCTACTGCAGCACCGGACAACTGGCCTGTAATTATAAAACAGAAAGCCTGGGCAGAACCATGCACTGACGGCGAAAGGCAGACTGATAAATACACAGAGACAGGAGCAGGCTTGTGGACAGATAATAAGGTAGACTGACAGAGATGGTTACTGGAGCACAAGATGGATGGGCAAAAAGACAGGTGGACAAATAGCGAGGCAGTCAGAAAGACAGCTCGGAAACACCTTCAACTAGGCTTGGCTAAGCCTAGCGAAAATGAATGAATGGAGCTGTATTCAATTTGTATGTTCTGTCAAAGCCAGGGCCACAGAACTATGAATAAAACAACTCCTCTTACTGTATTTGTCCTGCTTTTCATTCATTTGATTGGCAGACTACATGGGTCGGTTGAGAGTAATGGCTTGTAGTTGCTGTGGCAACGGCCTGCTCTTTGTTACACGCTGCATCCCTGGCATCTGATGTATCTTATGCTACGATCGATAAAACCCCCACCCTGCAGGGATTGTGGAATGAACTGATGCTTTTTACGAGGCCAGGATTGTGGAAAGGAAGAGAGTTAGCCTAATAATGGGCAGACACAAGGAATGGAGACTTAAAAAAAAGAATATGCAAAGATGCAAGCAGTGCAGCTGTTGAGTTGGTGGAGGAGAGTCAGTGCCAGCTCAATGGCTCCTGTCTCATCAAAGCACATTTTTGACTGTCACTCACATCACTATTAAAGTAGGGCTTGTGTCTGCCTGGATGCTCGTCATCTGCTTACCTCGGCAGGATTGACACAGCTCAGCAACTAGGCAGAATCTCTTTAAATACACATTTTATATCAGTGGGATTTTTCTTTATCATAACACATTCAATTGTCCAGCACCCGTGGACGGGTTTTGCACACCTAATTGGCACATATAGCCAAGAGCTGAATGCAGATACTCCTGGTAATGAGGCAATTATGGTCAGACTCTCTTTCTGCATAGCCATCTGTCAATTCAACAACCTGTGGCTGTGGGAGGTGTTTTTCTGTCAAGGTCGATGTCTTTCCAAGTGGTGAAGAGTAATGTTTCTCTGAGATCATCATGTTTTACTGTTGAACTCTGCATTCTTCCCCTCATTACCCTGTCATGATGTCCTCTCAATGTACGTTGGGTGTTGAATGAATGGGCATTCATTGAAAATGTATTCCGATCCAAGGAATACATTTTCCCATCCGATACTTTGACAATGTCATTACAGATTATGGAACTGAAAACACAGCTACAGTAAACACAATAAGACATTTTTACATAGCGTATTTCATTACATTTGGAATCTGCTAGTATTGCTGTAAATCAACAATGTTGTGTCATACAACACACATTCTAAAATCCACGACGGAGATGGGCTGGCGGTCCGAAGCAATAAATTCAGCTCTCTTTTCAGTGATCTGCTTTGCCTTTTTGTTCTCTTTTGGATATTTGTCTTTTCTCCGAAACGCCACAGTTTGTTGCTTTGGCCTTGCTAACCGCTTTGTACTCTGTTTTATCTTTGGTGCTCAAATTTGTGGTTTTGAATGCAGCTCTGCTTAGACCTCCCCTTGAAATTGTTATGCTGCGGACATTGCAAGTGGCTGTGGGGCTATTTTCATTTACAATGCAGTACTACTGCAAGTACTTCCACATGGCTGACATGGCTGAGTTTACTTTCCGGCCTGCAGCAAAAACAAAGCACTTAAAGACAGCTGCCCCACCCTTCCATTTCTGATCAATTAAAAAAAAACAAAAAAATCGTCCGGGATTGTGATCGGGACATCTTTATTTTTCCTGATTTGAAAATAACTCAGCTTGACAGTTTTGTGTTTAGTAGCTGACCACAGGTGTACTTTGCACTGAGCAAAAAACGAATACTTTTCAAATATGATTATTATGATACATTCAACAAACATAGTCACAACAGTAGAATTGTAATATTTCACACCATATTAAATGTAAATGTAATGGAGTAAATGTAAATAAAATTGCTAAAAGGCTTTTAAATGACGTTTAACGACAAAAGATTTGCTGCCATTTTTGTCACTATCCTGGGATAGCCACATGACTGTCACATGACAACTACTCCACAGTGTTTCCTATGCATCACTTAGGGACTTCATGAGTTAAAGTCAAGCACAAAGCTGTATCGAACTCATTTTAGGACATTTAAAGTGAATTTAAAGTTTAGTTTCTTTGATGTCTGAGGACTCGTTGTGGTGCAAAGAAATGGAATTGAATGTAACTGTTCTTATGACTGTTAATTATCTTCTAAAATGTAGAATTACCGAGAAGAAGTTTGCCCTTTAAACTTTTCAGGGTGTTCAAAGCCTCTCGTGATACTGCCAATGCCATAATGTCTCTAACCTCTAGGGACTGTGCTTAACTAAACCTGTGCTTGCTGCTTTGAAAGATGGCTCAATGAAGGAATGAGTGCAATAGAATATAGCAGTGGAGTTAACACAAACTGACATCGCAATAAAGCATTGAAACAAAGGGAATCATGCTAGGAGTCTCTGCATCTGATTTTGCGTTTCCATATTTCATCCTATTCTGTTGTGGATCAAGCATGTCAATTCCCAGCAGAGCCAGCAAGAACAGAGAAGACTCTTTGAGATAAATGTATGCCTTGTAGATCTACATATGTGTGCAATGGGGTCATGTATGCTTAGAGATTAGCATTATGGGAGCAAACATTTACTGCCACTTCATTTATGATTGTTTGAGCCCCCACCAAATATGCACAGGCTGGCACAAAATATTAGCAGCCAGGCTATTACCATCACCGCGGTGTAATGAGGGTCATTTCTCACCACTGGGCTGAAACATTCTTAGCATAAGACATCTCCAGTTAGCCTGCAACCTTTTGTGCTACCCTCTGATGAACGTTAACATTTTTCTGCAGATGATATTTCTCACATTGTGCCTTGCCCTGCTCTAAGTTTAATTCCATTATTTCCACCAAGCCCGGGAAAGTGACAGTTCATTAAAGGAGGAGAGAACTTTAAGGCTGTTTAAGGAGATGTAAGGTGTAAAAAGGCAAAGGGCAAACAAATGAAAATAGTCTGAACAGAGAATGGAGTCCACTAATGCTTTTCTTTTTCGTGCACTGTCTGACAGGGCCTGAGCGTGATGGTGTTCTGGACGCGTAGAGCCGTGCGATGACAGTGGGCAACGTGGGTAAAAGAGTCATGCGACACCCAGCCCTCCACTACCACCTCCTCCTGGGTGGGGCCGTACTGCTTCTCCTGGCCCGCTCGGCCCTGAGCTGCCCAGCCCGATGTGAGTGCTCTGCCCAGACTAAGTCAGTGAGCTGCCACCGCAGGCGTCTGAGCACCATCCCTGAAGGCATCCCGATAGAGACTCGAGTCCTGGATCTCAGCAAGAACAAGTTACGCACCATCACACCAGACAACTTCTCTTCGTTCGGGCAGCTAGAGGACCTGGATCTCAGCGACAACCTCATCAGTGTGGTGGAAACTGGATCATTCCGTTGTCAACTTGCTCTCCGCTCACTGAACTTTCGCAGCAACATGCTCCAGCTCGTACCTGCGGGTGTGCTGTCAGGCTTGACCAACCTCACCCGGCTTGACCTCAGCCACAACAGACTGGTGGTTCTACTGGACCATGCCTTTCAAGATCTGCGCAAGTTGGCATCCCTTGAGGTGGGTGACAACGAACTTGTTTTCGTCTCTCAGAGGGCCTTCATGGGCTTAACTGGACTCCAGAGTCTGACCCTGGAACGTTCCAACCTCACTGTGGTCCCCACTGATGCTCTAGCACATCTACACAACCTAGTGGAACTATGTATGCGTCACTTGAGTATTAGTTTTCTTAAGCCTTTCTCCTTCAAGAGGCTATCCTGTCTCCGCCGACTAGAGATTGATTACTGGCCCTGGTTGGACACGCTCCCCCCTCTCTCACTGCATGGCCTCAACCTCACAACCTTATTCGTAACTAACACTAATCTTTCTGCCTTCCCTGGTGCAGCATTGCGCCACCTGCCCTACCTCACACATCTCAACTTGTCTTTCTGCCGCATTCAGCATATCCATCAAGGAGAGCTGGGCCACCTCCCGCATTTGATGGAGCTCCGTCTCCAAGGTGCTCAGCTTGTTTCTATTGAGACCTTTGCGTTTATTGGCCTGAAATCTTTGAAACTACTGGATGTGTCACAAAATCGCCTGGACTCTCTGGAGAGGGGGGTGTTTGCATCACCAGACAGCCTCCAGAGACTTTGTCTGGGTGGAAACCCGTTAGTGTGCGACTGCAGATTGCTTTGGTTGCTGAATAGCTACAGGCCCTCATCCCTGCATATTCTTGACATCCAGCCGGAGTGCAGCGCCCCTGAGCACCTCCTGGGAAAAACTCTGCGTGAGCTCAAAGAACCACTGGTCTCTAGGTACATGACCTGCACCAAGCCTCAAATCGGACCAAACACAACACAACTGCTAATGGCTGATGAGGGTCAACCTGCCCGCCTGAGCTGCATGGCCGAGGGAGCGCCGCGGCCGTCAGTGGTCTGGATTACACCTCACAGACGCTACGTCACAGCCAAGAGCAGTGGCCGGGTGGAAGTCCAACCAGATGGTACACTGGAGATCAAGGCCGCAGAGCTGCATGACAGCGGGGTGTACTTGTGTATCGCGAGTAACCCTGCTGGCAATGCCAGCTTGTCTGCATCTTTAGCTGTGAAGAGTCTGGGCATTGGGGACAGGTCTCACAATAGCAACAGGAGCTCAAATTATTTGACAGACTCAAACAACACTTCGGGGAATGGGACTGTGTTGTACAACATGACAGTCCCCATCGACATTAAGACTATCATTATATCCACAGCCATGGGCTGCCTGTCTTTCCTAGGTGTGGTCGTCTTCTGCTTCCTGCTTCTGTTTGCCTGGAGCCGAGGGAAAGGACGTCATAAGAGCAACTTTGACATCGAGTATGTCCCGCGCAAGTCAAACGGGGCCTCAAATGAAGTGACAGAAACAAGCGGCCCTCGTCGAGTCAATATGAAAATGATCTGAACATGACGCAGACTGGCGCACACGACGGCAAGAACACAGTGCACACATATCAGCTGACAAAGTTGTTTTATATGACACAGTGGATTTGTGACCAATGAAAGTGATGTACTAATATAGTGGCTGTCAATGGAGGTGATCTTGTGATCATGTGAATATCAAAGTGAAACCGTGAACGTGTTTATGAAACAATGTCCTCATACATTACATTGAATATAATACTATAACCAACATATCAATATGGGAGTGATATAGTGCTGCACTCGGCATGTGTATCAGTGGTGACGTGATGAGTAATGATGTTGTCGACTCGCCGTGACATCAAAGTGAAGGACAGAGCTACTGGGGGTAACGGGAGACATTCAGTGCGCGGCGATAGCGATCATCACGGCAATATGTCAGGACTAAATTGTCTAATACCCATCTTAGCTGCAGTGTGAAAGGTGTGTGTTGTGTTCATGTGTGCGTGCACCAGTGTGCGCATGTTGCATTTGTGTCTTTCTTTGTGCATGTGCACGCATTGCCTTTCTTATCATATTAAAATGATGGGGTCTAAGCATTTTCCCAGGCCTTTGTTCTTGTTGGATCCTTGTGATAACAGTATTGTCACACAAGATGATATACTGTATGTTTGTATGCAAAGTCACTTATTATACACTTAAAGGTAGGGGTGTAACGGTACACCACAATCAGGAGTCGCTATGTACCTCAGTTCTAAGGTCGAAATGCAAAAAATGAACCTGCTCAGTTTTTGTGTAAATGGCTTTTTTAAATGAAACAAAAAACGTCAAAATCCTGGAAGGCAATTCTATAGAATTATATTTTAAAAAAATGTCTTAACTGCAATGACAATATTCAAAAATCTTTTGTATATACGTAAATCTTTCCTACAATAAAAAAAAAAAATGGGTGCATTTTGTTAGTTGCTGTGGAAGAACCCAGATAAACATGGTCGTTCTTTTATTTTGAAGATTACTATGCACTAAACAGGAATTCACTCTGTGCACCTTTTAATGCTATGTTACTAGACAGTGGTTATGTCGCTGTTGTAATTTCACGCTGTTTCGCGATCATAAAGTTATCGGGACTATATCAACTGGCTCTAGATTACATTTCTTGAAACTATCCATCCATCCATTTGCTATACCGCTTCTCCTCATTAGGGTCGCGGGGCATGCTGGAGCCTATCCCAGCTGACTTTGGGCAACAGGCGGGGTACACCCTGGACCGGTTGCCAGCAGGGCACATATAGACAAACAACCATTCACACTCACATTCATACCTATGGACAATTTAGAGTCGCCAATTAACCTAACATGCATGTTTTTGGAATGTGGGAGGAAACCGGAGTACCCGGAGAAAACCCTCGCATGCACTGGGAGAACATGCAAACTCCACACAGAAATGCCCAGTGGCGAGTCGAACCCAGGTCTTCCCGATCTCCTGACTGTGTGGCCAACATGCTAACCACCAGACCACCGTGCGGCCATTTCTTGAAACTAAAAAAATATAAATATATACACCACCACCTGCAGCGAGCATATGTGACCATTCATGGTTTAAAAGAACAGATGTGTATTTTTTTACAATTAAAAAAACAGCATAAAATTTGGCACAATTTTTTTTTTTGGCCCGAATAAAAAAGAAGACGTTGTCAAAGCAGGAGGAGGGTGTAACGTTTGCAGCACATTTGAATGTTACATACAGTGCTTTAACAATACTACAACACGTCAACATAAACACCGATTTTACATAGAAATGACCCTTTTGGGTCTCAAATTGCCAAAAGCGATTGAGCACGTATGTTGACGTCGACTTAAGCAGGCAAGTTTTAGTAACAAGAGGGAACTACTTAAGTAATAATAATAATATTAATATAATAACAATATTAATAGATGTTATTCTCTTTATAATGAATGAATTTCATTTTGAGAATAAGCTCAATAAAGGGTCAATAAAAAACAAGCTGCAGTAGTTTGAAAATGGCCCTCAGGTTGCACTTAGGACACTTATGGTTTAAGCGGGCCTTACGTCCTGACGTACGTGCTCCTACGTGCTGCCTACGTGCACAAATGAGGAAAATCGCAAGAAACATGCACGTGGCCCACACGGATTTTCAAACCCGCAGACAGCACGCAAAGCCCGTAGGAAGAAAATTGGACGCAAATTATTTTTTGCGTGCACGCAGGAAAACGTTGCACACAGCCAGGTCGCAAGGGTGAGGGAGAGGAGGACTGTGTGACCCTTGAGTGTGTCGCAAGTTTAAAAGTACATTGTGTACATTGCCCAGCCACGGCTGCGGCTCCTCCAGCTGTACACTCTGGTTCTCCCGTGGACGCACGGCGGCTGCTCAATAGCGTATCCGTCATTAATGCGCCCTATCCGGCCACGGCGGGCGGCTCTTCCCGCTGTACACTCTGGTTTTCCCCATTACGACAGCCGTAGGTGCCGTAGGAAGCCAGTATGCCTATCTTGCAATCGAAGTGAGTGGGCTGCACGAACCTCGAACGATGCCCAGTCAGGGTACGTCTGCCTTACATGAAGCGCACCTAGAACGCACGAGTCGCACGCCACACTCATGGAGGGCGAGCGGCAAGCACGTGAGTGTCACGAATTACTTGCTCCATAAGAACGACACACTAGCAACCTCCCTGATACTCTACTTCTTCTACATGCCGGCCACGGCCAACAGATTTCCCCCCAAAAATTTGTACGTCGGGATGTAAGGCCCGCTTTAGAGCGTTTCTTTTTAGGAAAGTGCAACAGCAACAGTTTGAACAGTGTGAATTATTATTATTAATTATTATTAAATGACATTTCCTTATTGCCTGAAGTGCAGCATTAATAGTTCCAGCTTCACGAATGCTCGCCATGGCTCCTGCTTGCCAAAGGATGGGCCGCGCTGTATTTGTTTACCGAATAGACGTGTATCGGTGATGCACTCATCCTGTCCCTCACTTTTAATGTGTACCTGTGAGAAAATGGTATGTCTGTACCATACCAAAAAAACATATTACCAATACATGTACCGTTACACTCCTAACGAGAAATGCTGCATACATTTAGAAATAGTTCAAGTCCAACATATGGGAATTTAACAGAAGTCAGGGGAACATTAGGCTTGAGGTGTGTCGTCTGAGGTGTGAGCTTTGCCTTCACCAAAGAGTTCACTTTGCAAGACAGCACAAACAAATAAGACTGGTCAGCGGCGTTATCACAGGAGAAAAGCTTGCAGCGATAGCAATGGCATGTTAATGGTGTTTTATAAGACAATAAATCACAGGCAGTTTTTGTTGCCAGAAGAGATCCTTTCATATGATATAAAAGACTCTGCGGCCAGACACAATGTCAAAGATTTACTGGATTGTGCCCTCTTTGGGACAAGACAAAGCTACGCCTCACAGATTTATAGCTTAAATTTCCCCGCATTTCAAAAAATATATTATTTATCACACCTCTTCAATTCTTCCCTGGGGCACCGAGGGGCCCTGGCTATTTAAATAGGTGTCAATTTCAAACTCGTAGTGGAATCTTGTATTGTTTCTTTGTTTGGAAATATTTTCAGTGTCAGGGGTGGGGTGGGTGATTTGTATGGCAGGGATGTGGGGGTTTATTTGTGTGATTCTGTTGTGATAAAATATTCAAGGTTGTATCGTTGTTTTCATATGACAAATTTATGGGTATATTTTCAAAAGAAAATAAATATCAAACATACCCTTCAAATCGGAATTGTATTTTAAATGGTGCCAAAGATGCTCTATTAGCAACACAACTTCCATTTCAAGCTGTACTTAATATGGTAAATGGTCTTTCACTTGTATAGCGCTTTTCCACCTCCAAGGCACTCAAAGCACTTGAATAGCTATTAGCATTAATGGTATATTTACTAGGGGTGCGATACTACGAACGTTGTTATCAATCCGATACCAAGTAAATACTGGGCAAGTAATGCCGAAACCTATACTTTGATTTTTTTACTGGGGAATTTTCAAAATCAATTTTTTGCCTTTAATGTGTTGATCGTGACTATAATCAGAATAAAACACACAGCCATACAAAACAAATATTTTTATCAACAAACTTACTTACAAGGCAAAATGTGAGACCATGTATTTCCTTATTCCCCTTTCATTACATAAAATTGTTGGAGCACAATGAAGTCAGTATTGCAAATGAAGTCAACAAAAGCAGGAACTACCACAGGCTCTCGTTCAAATTGTTTGGCTTTTTGCCAAAGAGGCCCTCCTGTGCACATGCTCTTTTTCCCTGAGTTTGTAAACATCCTTCTATCCATGCCGAGGTATTCACATGCCGGTTTAAGACATGGCCAAGGGTTTGTAAACCATATAACAATATATAAGTAGAACAATATCAACAATGCCAATAATAATACTAAGGTTGGTATCAATGCTTACGGACAGATCCAAATATCAATATAGTGAAATCTGGATCTGTTCACCCCTGGTATTTATCAAGTAGAAATAGTCCTGGCTCCTCTCTGGAGGACAAATAAGTCCGCAAAGCTTCTTTGAAGCGCTTCATGTTCTTGGCAAAGGGAGAGTTTTTTATGTTTGTCTCTCCAACAGTCTCAACAAAGTACAACTAAACCAGGGTTGTCCCAAGCTCAATTTTTATTGGCCCGCAACACGTTGTAGAACTCAAATTTAATTAAGAAACAACTGCAAAAATGGGGAAAATAGAGCTCCAAGGCACAACGTAAAGAGAAACAGCTGATATGTTGACTAATAACTCAAAATAACATACATAGCTTCCATATATATATATATATATATATATATATACAAGTATTAAATATATGAGCGCTGCCTCACATCTTTTGATGTTTTAGTGTGTGAGAACAAACAACACCGTCCCACACCGGAAGTCAGGTGATCTGCTGGGCAACAAAAACGTGACAGTAA